>NW_026734218.1:0-32015 GCF_028476545.2 Physella acuta
TATATACATACACTTGAAGGCAACGACTAATATATATGTGTATATATATATATATATATATATATATATATATATATATATATATATATATATATATATATATATATGGGTTTGGTTTAGTGTATATTATCTATATAAGAATTAGGGTTAGCGTATACTGTCTATGTATGGGTTTGGGTTAGTCTATACTGTCTATATCTGGGTTTAGGTTATATTAAATTTGTCTATATCTTGGTTTGAGTTAGTTCCCCGACTATATTTTGGTTGGGTTTAGTGTATATTGTCTATATAAGGATTTGGGTTAATCTATACTGTCTATGTATGGGTTTGAGTTAGTTCACCCGACTATACTTTGGTTAGGTTTAGTATATATTATCTATATTTGGATTTGGATTAGCGTGTACTGTCTATGTATGGGTTTGAGTTAGTTCACCGACTATACTTTGGTTAGGTTTAGTATATATTATCTATATTTGGATTTGGATTAGCGTGTACTGTCTATGTATGGGTTTGAGTTAGTTCACCGACTGTATTTTGGTTAGGTTTAGTGTATATTGTCTATATAAGGATTTGTGTTAGCTTATACTGTCTATGTATGGGTTTGGGTTAGTCCACCGACTGTATTTTGGTTAGGTTTAGTGTATATTGTCTATATAAGGATTTGGGTTAGCTTATACTGTCTATGTAAGTGTTTGAGTTAGTCCACCGACTAGACTTTGGTTAGGTTTAGTGCATGATGTCGCTGGCCAGCTTGTCCCACCACCTGACCATGACCTCAGCCTCGCTCTGGTCCCCAGGAAACTCCAGGTACGTGTTGTTCTTGACGTTGTACAGCAGGTCCCTGCCGATCTGACCTTTGGGTAGCTTCTCCATGATGACGAACAGCAACACCTGCCGGCCACTGTACACGGCCTCCATCTTGGCCATCTCAATCTCAAACATACACCAGGTGCTGGCCACTAGGTCACGTGTCAACAGGACCACGGTCTTCCTGCACGCGCATACAGCCCTCACGATATTTGACGAGATGTACTCACCCGCAGTGAAATCTTCAGAGTGGATGAAGAGCTTCAACCCTCTAGCGACGAGTTCGTTTTTTAAGAAATTGTTCACAAAACCCACGTCTTCTTCGGCGTAGCAGATAAACGCATCGTACTGAAACTGTGCGGCGTCGTCGTGATTCTTGTTTTGGTAACGGGTGTACGCTGCGTAGTACAAGTATTTTAGATTATATCTAAATCTGTACAGCAGGAGGCCTATAATGACACCAATCATTACAGCGGTACAGGAGCCGACGATGAAAAATAAAACGGCATTGGATGTGCATTTTCTGGTTAACGTCTTTAAAATATCTTGATAACTTGTGGCTAAATTAGCGTTGGAGAAGTCAGGAAAGACGCAGATGTATCCTTTGAACCCGCTAGTGAAAGCTTGGGATTTCGACATCCATATAAGGAAGTTTAAATTCTCGCACGTGCATGCGATGGGGGTTTCGGCGAGGTTTAAGGTCGTGTTGATGTTGTTGTCGTGGAGCTGGTCGACGTGGCGTCGGGTTGCCGGGGAGAGAGTGGTTACGTGGGTGGAGCTGAGGTTGAGCAGGGTCAAGCTCCACATGTGGGTGATGTTGACGTCGAATTTATCCAGCGGGTTGTGTTCCAGGGAGAGTTTGGTCAAATTCCGCTGTTCGGAAAACACGGCGGGTCGGAGGTCATAGATGTTGCAGTACGACATGTTGAGCACTTTTAAATTACTCAGATAAAAAAACGATTTGATATTCCTGTTCCCGTAAAAAAAATCCCCCAACGCGTTGCCTTGCAGATACAGATACTGCAGAGAGCTGAAATTCTGGAAAAACTGCGGCAGGATCTTCTTGATGTAGCAATAGGATAAGTCTAGGAATTTCAACGCGTTGAGGCCCGTGATGGGACCTTCTAAGCTGGGGAAGTTGTTAAACCTTAAGCTCAAGCTGTTTAAGCTGTTGTTTGGGTCTACATGAAGCTCAGTCAGCCTGTACATTAACCCCGCGTTGTTCATTTGGATCCTCTCTAACCTAGGCGGAAGTTTCAGGATGAAATTTTTACCCCCTAGACCGTTGGTCTCCTTGTACAGATGGCACGAGGCGTTTCTAATGACGTCATGTCCGACCGCCGGATACGAATAAGGGATGACGTAATTAGTGTTGATGCCGTTGATGAAGAGACGTTGGAGGTTCTTCATCACGTGAAGATCTTGAAAGTAGGTACCAAACCGAAATAGATTTCCGCTAAGGTCGAGGTACTCAATGTTAGGAGGCAGCATTCGAATTGTGTTTCTGTCCATTCCTTCTAGCTGGTTTTCTCGGGCCTCGAGGTAAGTTATACTTTTTGGGATATATTTCAACCATGAACTCTCAAAACAAATGCTTAGTGAATACCGATTCACTATCCTGTTGATATATAGGCGCTCCAATTTCCTCGAGTTTCTTAACCCGTAAAAAACATTACCTAAAGAATCTGCGTTGATATTTTCATTGAAAATTAGATTCAGTATCTGCAGGTTAATCAGAGGCTTGAATGCATCAGCTTCGATCCTGTCTCCAAATAGCCCACAATTTTGTAAACGCAGAATACCCACCTGACCTAGATTCTCAAAAGTATTGTTGTAAAGACTTCTCAAGTTACAAAATCCGAAACTGGGATTTCCTCCCGACAACATAAGTGTATGTAGCTTTGTTAAATTTCGAAAACCTCGACCAAAGGCCGTCGGTGATTTCTTAATCTCTAACCCGTCTAAATATAAAGTCTGCAAAGCTGTCATGCGCGATAGAGCAACATCCGGGTAAGCTAGCTCTGTTTTATTTAACTCGCGATTATTTCGGCTTATTCTGAGAGACACAACAGATATTAAAGAGCTAAAAACCTCATCTGGGAAAGTAGTCCCTGTCATCTCCAGAGAATTGTTAAATAAATCTAAAACTTTGAGAACTGTTAAGTTGGCAAACGCGGAAGGATACAAACGTGTTAATTTATTACTGTTTATAAAAATATACTCCAATTTTCGGTACCTGTCAAACGCAAAATCTGGAATCAATTCAAGCTGGTTGAACGATAAATTCAGTTTGATAATGTCTGTAGGTAGATCGTTCGGTACGACAGTTAACCCTAAATTGGGACACTCTGCACAAACCCCGATTATCTTACATCGATGTGTGCTCGTATTTGAAACGTCAACGACGTCTTGTGCGCGACAGTCGATTTTTCCAATTCCTTCAAGCTCCGGGTGATGATCAATGTTTGTTTCGTCATCTTGCCGTTTTGTGTCGCTCAGGTCCAAGTTGATGTTTTTAAACATCAGAGTCGTGTAGGCAAGGCGTGACATCACAAACAGGACAAGTAAAGAATATAATGGCCTCATCTTTTTTTTCAGCTGTTTAAAATAATGAAAACAATCCAATATTAGAACATAATTATTGTACATGATTTCATTTGATACATTTATTGCTATGTAGATCAAAATGTTTTTTATTTGGTTAAATTCTGCGAGCTAGAAAACAAATCTGTTACTTAATTAATATCTACTTGAAATCTAATTGAAATTAAATTGAAAGAAAGATTCGAATATATATTCTTTTATATTAAAGGCGGCTGGGCATAATGCTGACCACACTACCCCTTCATATGCTGAGGTCACATAAACGGGTGAACTCTACTTCACCTGCCCCATAAATCATCAGGTTTGAAAGGGCACTTTACTTATATTAATGGACAAGTAATAATATCGCTTCCTTCTTAAATATATTTTACTGATTTGTTTAACTGTTTAATTAAAATTGAGTCCGATTTACGCAACTCTGGACAACATGATGTACCAAAGTGAGGCATTCTTACTCAGAGAAAATAGAAAACAAAATGACTATATACAACCTTCTAGTTCGATCCTTACCTTAAGTTAGCCAAAAAAAAAAACATTTTAATAACTTACCTTCTGCAAAATACTGTTATTTCTATGTTGTTGTTTGTTTATTACGTTTAGAAATGTATTCTAATGGCGACCATATATGCTAGTTAGCTGTAAACCATTGTATTGAATGAACTTTCCTGAACAGTGTCCCATTCTGATATTACATCGGTACAGTACAACTCCTTCTAAAACAGATCCTAAATGAGGGGATCTATTCAAGAGGGGCTGATTAACCAGTGAGACTGGTTCTGTTTTCATATTTGTCATGAATGCGCAAATTTGTTTTGTTCAGATGTTAAACTTCCGGTTTAAGAGTTCAACTTTTTCTTCCATGTCACAGAGGCATACCAAGGGGAGGGCTGTTAGGGCGTAACTGTTCCGGGCACAAACCCTGTTGGGGGGGGGGGGGGCGGGGTAGAAAAATGTTAAGTTTAATCTTTCCTGGATTACTAAATCATACACAGTCCAAGTAAAGAAAACAGCCCCCCGAAGACAGTCTACCGCCCCCCCCCCGAAAATTTTAGTCCACCCCCCCCCCCCCCGGAGAAAAAAGTCTGGAAGAAACACTGCTGGTCGCTACGCTTCTGCCCAATCACCCCAAAGTTAGTTGGACAAGTTTGTGACAGGCATTATCGCTTTCAGATAAAACATGCCCGTTAATTTGGTGTTGTCTGTGACTAAGATTTTTCTCCCTTCATTAATGATAATGATTTAAAAACAATCAAGCACGTTGTCGATGTAGGGGGGGGGGGGGGGGCTCCATATTCCGCGCGGGCTAGAAAACGTTACAAGCATGTTGTATTGTCCCGTTACCCCCTACACACACAGGCCTGGTGCGGCCACCCCTCTCATCCCCAAGATACGCCACTGCCCCACCCCCACCCCCGCCAGGATTTAAGAAACGAGCAATGTTTTCTAGCTTCTATGTGTTTCCATTGTTGGGAGTCCCAAGGTTATGTTGAACCCGGAAGTAAATCTGACAAAGAATTGTTAAGAAAATATTTGCCCCCCCCCTACGCACACACATCACACCTTACTTTTTCATCAGTTCTGTTAAATCTCTGGCCATTGTCACTGATCCCGTGATTGTCACAGATCCAGTCATTGTCACAGGTCCTGTCATTGTCACAGATCCTGTCATTGTCACAGATTGTCACAGATTCTGTCATTGTCACAGGTTCTGTCATTGTCACAGATTGTCACAGATCCTGTCATTGTCACAGATTGTCACAGATCCTGTCATTGTCACAGATTGTCACAGATTCTGTCATTGTCACAGATCCTGTCATTGTCACAGATTGTCACAGATTCTGTCATTGTCACAGATCCTGTCATTGTCACAGATTGTCACAGATCCTGTCATTGTCACAGGTCCTGTCATTGTCACATATCCTGTCATTGTCACAGATTCTGTCATTGTCACAGATCCTGTCATTGTCACAGATTGTCACAGATTCTGTCATTGTCACAGGTCCTGTCATTGTCACATATCCTGTCATTGTCACAGATTGTTACAGATTCTGTCATTGTCACAGATCCTGTCATTGTCACAGATTGTCACAGATCCTGTCATTGTCACAGATTGTCACAGATTCTGTCATTGTCACAAATCCTGTCATTGTCACAGATTGTCACATATCATGTCATTGTCACAGATTGCCACAGATCCTGTCATTGTCACAGAATGTCACAGATCCTGTCATTGTCACAGATTGTCACAGATCCTGTCATTGTCACAGATTGTCACAGATCCTGTCATTGTCACAGATTGTCACAGATCCCGTCATTGTCACAGATTGTCACAGATCCTGTCATTGTCACAGATGCCGTGATTGTCACAGATCCCGTGACTTTAGGAGTGTCGGCGGACGGGGGAGAATGTTAGCTAAAATGATTATGAATTTAACTTTGTGGTTAAGGTCTCAGCCGTGCGGCTTTAGGTCTCTGTGGCTTTAGGTCTCTGTGGCTTTAGGTCTCTGTGGCCTTAAGTCTCTGTGGCTTTCAGTCTCTGTGGCTTTAGGTCTCTGTGGCCTTAGGTCTATGTGGCTTTGGGTCTCTGTGGCTTTAGGTCTCTGTGGCTTTAGATCTCTGTGGCTTTAGGTCTCTGTGGCTTTAGGTCTCTGTGGCTTTAGGTCTCTGTGGCTTTAGGTCTCTGTGGCTTTAGGTCTCTGTGGCTTTAGGTCTCTGTGGCTTTAGGTCTCTGTGGCCTTAAGTCTCTGTGGCTTTAGGTCTCTGTGGCCTTAGGTCTATGTGGCTTTGGGTCTCTGTGGCTTTAGGTCTCTGTGGCTTTAGGTCTCTGTGGCTTTCAGTCTCTTTGGCTTTCAGTCTCTGTGGCTTTAGGTCTCTGTGGCTTTAGGTCTCTGTGGCTTTAGGTCTATGTGGCTTTAGGTCTCTGTGGCTATAGGTCTCTGTGGCCTTAAGTCTCTGTGGCTTTAAGTCTCTGTGGCTTTAGGTCTCTGTGGCTTTAGGTCTCTGTGGCTTTAGGTCACTGTGGCCTTAGGTCTATGTGGCTTTGGGTCTCTGTGGCTTTAGGTCTCTGTGGCTTTAGGTCACTATGGCTTTAGGTCTATGTGGCCTTAGGTCTATGTGGCTTTTGGTCTCTGTGGCTTTAAGTCTCTGTGGCTTTAGGTCTCTGTGGCTTTGGGTCTCTGTGGCTTTAGGTCTCTGTGGCTTTAAGTCTCTGTGGCTTTAGGTCTCTGTGGCTTTAGGTCTCTGTGGCCTTAGGTCTATGTGGCTTTGGGTCTCTGTGGCTTTAGGTCTCTGTGGCTTTAGGTCTCTGTGGCTTTAAGTCTCTGTGGCTTTAGGTCTCTGTGGCTTTAGGTCTCTGTGGCCTTAGGTCTATGTGGCTTTGGGTCTCTGTGGCTTTAGGTCTCTGTGGCTTTAGGTCTCTGTGGCTTTAGGTCACTATGGCTTTAGGTCTATGTGGCCTTAGGTCTATGTGGCTTTTGGTCTCTGTGGCTTTAGGTCACTATGGCTTTAGGTCTATGTGGCTTTAGGTCTCTTTGGCTTTAGGTCTATGTGGCTTTGGGTATGAGCAGCGTGGCTTTAGGTCTCTGTGACTTTAGGTTTCAGTCGTGTGGTTTTAGGTCTGAGCAGTGAGGCTTTAGGTCTCAGCAGTGAGGCTTTAGGTCTCAATTGCGAAGGCTTAGACCAAGACAGTTAAAAACGAAATTCGCCCAATTCAAGGCTGTAATCACATGATATAACCTACATTCACGCCAATGGCGTAACCCCCCCCCCCCCCCCTCCCAATATCTATGAGGAGAATCATTGAAGGGTTTAAGAGAATGTTAAGAGAAAAAAAAACTATTACTGTTATAAACGAAACAGGTAATAACTAGACATTGAGATTGATCAAGGGAGGCTATCTTACAGGAAAGAATTACCTCCCCTGACTTTGTCAAATTACTCTAGGTATGAAGCTAAATTTGTTTATTTACTTTGATAAAAAAAATATAGTACAAATAAGATGGCACAAATTTATTTCACTCAAGAGATAAATTCACAAGGACATGAAGATTCAAAAAATTATTTCATAATTAGTTTCAAAGAGTAATAGATTTAACATTTACATGACAAAAAGGTTTAAATAATAAATCCTTTCAAAAGTGTAAATATATTCTTTATGAAATATAAACCCAGCGATTTAAAGCATATTCTATAATCTTTTCTTTGATGCAATTAGTGTATTAATAAATTATGTAGAAAATAAAAACCCACAATTTAAAAGCCAAGTGCTAGATAATAGCCTACATACAATTTGTCATCCTTATTAAAAGAAATCTTTATAGTCTATTTTCCCCATTGGGACTTGGTTTAATGCTGCTATCATGGCTTTAATAACTAATTTTAAGAAGAAAAGTCAAAACAACAAAAATTCAGTTAGAATTATTACTATTTAAGCTTTCGATGGAAAAGAACCTACTGCAAACCAATACTAGAAACTAGAAAACCTTATGTAATTCCTATTGAATTGGTAGACAAATATATTTTTTTATTAATTTCAGAAAAAAAAAGTCTTGGTTCAATAAGTTTTAGAAATGTAAAATATTATTTTTTAAAAAGTCAGAAAAAAAAACAATACAAATGCCGGAATGAACAACATTGTTTCTAATATTTTGAAACTTAGAAAAACCAGATGATGTGAATATGACATAAGCCCAAGATAGGTGTATGATTTTAAAAAATGGAGTATTAAAACGAAACAATAAATTAAAGACAAACATGTTTAGGTGTGTGATTTTAAAAAATGGAGCATTAAAACGAAACAATAAATTAAAGACAAACATGTTTATGAGACGACACAAGCCCAGCCCCACCCCCAGCCTAAGTCTTCACCATCAGCCTTGTCAGGTGGTGGCTCCTCAAATGTGCATGGGAAGTAAAGTCTGAAAATAAAATTGTACAAGTTTTACAGTAAAGTCTGAAAATATTTGTTACCAGTTTTTACAACCAGTGTTTCTTCCAAAGGGGGGGGGGGGTGTAGACTTTCTTTGGGGGGGGGGGAGATGCCTTGAAGAAACTCTGTTTGCAACCAGTTTTTAAATATTAATAATAATAATATAATATTAATAATAATAATATAATAATATTAATAATAATAATAATAATAATAATAATAATATTCAGGAATATCTATTATACATGTTTCTTTCAAAGTGAGAAAGCAGGCATTCTACAAAAATATTTTATTTTTCACTTTGCCTAGGCATTCTATTGAATGGCAAATGGAAATTCTAGAAAATGTATCAGCTTTTTCCATCCAGAAATAATAACCCTTACCATATATGTAGCTACAGTTTTTGGGTGCAGGGGGGAGGGGGTAACTGAGATGGGAGGATAATTTAGAAGGGGAAGTAATACTTCACAGAAAGGTATTTATTTAAAGCCCACTGTGTCATCATACACTTCATGTTTGTGCAGATTTAGCGAGCCAGAGATTACATTATGACCTGTACTTAAAAGTACCAGACCAGGTGGATGTGCCTAGTGCAGGTGATGCTGTGTACATACCTGATACAGCTGATGTAAAGCTGTCCATGGTAGGTGTTGACCATGTAGTCCAGCCTCTCATCATTGAACCCTTGACCCTCACTGTCATTGGTCAAGTGGTATTTTACAGTTTCACAGGCAAACAAGGGAAGGCCTAGATAACAAAATTATGAAAATAAGAAAGACTTTGTTTTTTATTTGAAATTTTCAATTAAAGGCAGTGTTCTTAAATTACTTAAAATGAGATTTCTTTTTTTTTATTTGTATGTTTTAGTTTCAAGTTTGACCTTTTATTTACCCCCATATATTGTTCTTTTTTTTAGTCTTAATTGTCATGTTAGATGAGATTTCCTCTGTCATATTTAAGTATTACTTTTCAACATGTTATCACCAAAAGGCCTCTGACTCCAGTTTTAGCCTACTTTTCTTTCTCTATTTACTATTTGCTTCCAGAGCCTATACCCATCTCTCAACAAACTACAAGGCAGCAGCCGTTTGATTTTGGAGTTGTTTCTTTTAGATGTTTTGCTGTCTCCAGCTATTGAGGCTCATCTGCCTGGGTGTTAGAACTCTGAATTTGTTTCAGTTTAGGAGCCATGAGTTTTAACAACCTGACAGTGTCAACTATATATTTTCATCATAAAGTCATATTTAAAATATAATTTAAATTATTTTAACATGTAAAGAATCAAATCAGACAACACATAGACACCCTAGAACAGGGGTCTCCAAACTACGGCCCGCGGGCCGGGTGCGGCCCGCGATGTCCCCTCATCCGGCCCGCGGTGATCTCTTTGTCCAAGGAAAAAACGTTTGTTGGTGATGGCTGAGGAACTTTGCCCAGAAAAATCAAGGATATGCCTGGAAGAAACTGGCCCCCGAATTGAAATTCGATAGTTAATGCGGCCCTCGGACTGAAAAGTTTGGAGACCCCTGCCCTAGAAAATAAAAAAAGAACCCTTTTTTATCCTTATGCTTCATATTTCTACTAACATCTCATTAAGACAGTAAATTAATTCATGTTAGAATTAATTCAACTTCAGTAATGAGTTATTAATATAGTGTTATGCTTGCGCAATGTGGAAAATAAACAAACCTGTTTTATGAAGCCACTTGATGGTTCTGGTTAGAGTTTTTGAGAACCCTTCAAACATTCGGCCTTCAATTCTTTGTGGAATAAATAGCCTAGATGCCATTGTGACATCAGCATAGCGAGCTGTTTGTTTGGTTTTCGGATCATTTACGTAATAAATGCGGATGATCTGGGAAGAAGAAAAAAATTAATTAATTCTCATTATTTTGTTATGTATGTTGCTTTATATTACACTAATATATAGCGTATCATAATCATTTTAAATGCAGACATCCAGGAAACAGAAAAACTCTACTTCATCTGTCATATTTACCAGCAGGGCTAAAATGTCATATTTCTTTCGTGAAAAGAAGTTTAATTTTATTTGAATTATAAGTTAGTGATCATTTACAATCATCTGAACTGATTAAAAAGTAGAAAAATAAATATGGTACCGCTGATTCTCACTTGTGTATAGGCCTTAGTATTGATGGTATGGGGAAGAGCTTTAATAAAAATAAGCCTTAAATCAAATCTAATATAATCTTAAGTTTTAATGAATCATAAAGTATCATGATCTAGAGTAACAACAATTAGAAATTAATCCAGGTAGGACAAATAAATATTTATTTCCTTAAAGAAAAATTATTTTAATAATGCTTTTTCAGTAACAACAAAATGTGTATTGTGCCATTTTTTTAGTCAGAATAAAATTCATTTTTGGTCCTACTATATCCCATATAAAAACAGAATTTTTTTTAAAAAATGTATCATAAAAACAATGAAACAAAAAATATGTATTTTGTACCATGGTTATAAGCAAAACAGAATTCATGTAAGCTAATTGCTATCTTGTTCCTACTATATTTCAATTTAAAAACAGAAATTTAAAAATATGTATCATAAAAAATGAAACAAATATATTTAGCACAACTTACTTTTGTGTAGCGGGACTCAACAAGGCTCTGGTTTTCTGTATAGCCAGGTACAGTGGTCTCTAGACTCCAGGGACCTGAAACAGTGTAATGATTTGTTTATTTACCATGAAGTTATGTTATTTAAAATATTGATGGCACTGTATTTTGAATACTTTTATAAATTGTTAATTTTCTGTTGTTTCAGATGTAATAAACATTTGTGACTTAGTATCTTAATGTACAACTAAACTTAATTCTAAATTTCAGTTTTATACACTTATTACTATCTCAAGCAATGACTGGCTTAATCCAACTGTGGTAAAATAGTATGTAATTTTAAATGTATATTTAGTTTTGTTGCGATACCATTCAATACTCCATGTTACCTTTTTTTCTTATTCCCACTACAAATGTTGCTTTGTCATTCTACTGTCCCCACTAGACTTACATTAGTCCATTATAAGCACTAACAACCCACATAGATTAATGTAAATTAATCCATTGTAAGCACTAATAGCCACATTGGTTAATGTATATTCTCCAACACTACCACACCATCTTTTTACATACCCGATCCACATTTATTCCGGTCCAACTTGACGGTCACTGACTGAATGTTTGTGACTCGGATACCCTGAAAAATGTGTTAAATTTCATTATCATTTTATTCTTATAAATCTTTAAATACATATCTTCTATCTGAAAAATATTTGGTTGTTTTATTATGGATAAAACTAATTATAAAAATAAGTTTTTTTAAAAACAAGATCAATTAGAATTAGAACAATTAATAATGAAGTGTAAATACATGCCTTAAAAATTATAATTATCAGAAGAAATAGTCTTATGGTTTAGCTTTATGATTTTAAAATACTGTTATTTAATCCTGTGATGCCTTTAGTTACTGTAAGCATGCTGGTAAATAGACAGCGTAGAACATAAAGTTTACTTTTTGTTTTTTTAGCCACTTGGCAGCCTTTGCCAATGTCTGGTTGAAAGTGGCAAACTTGATTTTTAGTCCAAAGTCTTCTTTAGTTTGGAATATATCTGGCTGCTCATCATAGAAACCTTTATAAAAAATACATTTTTTGACTAATTATTACAATTTTACAAACAAGAGAATGCTTAGCTTAAGTATCATATTAAAATAAATCCTAAATGCAGTAATAAAATATGTCCTATTTTAATTTCATATTCAAAACAGAAATAGGGCTATGCTGATTTCAAATCCTAGATTTTGGATTTGATTAAGCCTTATTTAAGGGTAAAACTGACAGTTAGAGTTAGTTGGAGATAGAACTATATTCAGATTAGGTAACATATCTGAAAAAATAATTTAAACTTAAATTTCTCAAAGATTCCTATGTTTTTGAAACAGAAAAAAGCACATTACAAAAATTTTTAGAACTAACTCACCAACTGTCTCCAGACTAGGTTTCCCTACAACATAAAAGATCCTGAACCCATACAGAAAAAGTTTTGAGTTTCCTCCCCCTTCAGTGTATGTGGCTTTTTCTGTGTCGAGTTTATCAGTGGTACTTGCCTCTTGGCACTTCAATACTAAGGTCTCCATGTTCAAAATTTGACCTGCAAGAAAAAACAACATTTATTTTAAAAAAATACAAAACTTTTTCCGTTTTTATTTTAATAAATAGGGAGTGAGCTCCCCTTTAATTTTTCCAAATAGGCCTATGTATATTAAGTATTGAGATGGCACTTCTCTTGTAATAATCACTAATAGTCAATGGAAATGGTAGGTAAGTTAATAAAACTGCTGATTTTTTTTTTAGAAACCACAGAGGCAAAATGTTTTTGAATATGCAGCTTTATGTGAATATGGTATGAAATTTTTAAAATTCAGCAGCTTTTTGAGAAACTGGAAACAGTGTAAAGTACCACTTCCAGTTACTACTTAAAACTCAATAGAAACCTACAGATAGGATCTAATAAATGTTTATGAAATTTCATCCCTCTCTTTAAAATAGGCAACAGGTTATTAAGTTTTGAGCAATAGGAAATAAAGCACCACTTTATACAGCAAGTTCTGCTAGAATTACATGCATAATTATAGAGAGTGCCTATCCCTTAAATTTGGGATTCAATGAAAAATATACAGCAAATTCTGCTAGAATTACATGCATTATTATAGAGAGTGACTATCCCTCAAACGTGGGATTCAAGGAGTCATTGATAAAAGTGATGGAAAGTGTCCAATGGTTCAAACCAATCTACCTGGTATAGGTTTGGATAACAGGTGCCTGTTGATTTTCTCCAGAGTCTGTTTAATGTTGTCAAAGGATGGGATCATGAGGTCCACAAGCTGTTTGTTGGCTGCGGAGGTGGCGAGGGAGTTTAGGTAAGTGGTCAAGTCGCCTGAACTGTGCTCTGGCAGTACTGTGATGTACCCCAGCTGTTGAACAGGAGATTCCAGATCCTGTTTTTTAATCAGCCACACCCTGAAGGATTCAAGAGGCAGAAAATGTATTACAAATTATGATCACAACCAAATTTAGCTCACTCACTGAAAAAACAGTATTTTTAAAAAGTATTGTACTGACCATGCAAACTCCTTAGGAATATACAAAAATAACTCAATTTCCTCTTTTAGTGATCTTAGTACATGAAATTATATTTTGATGCTTATAACAAATCCAGAGGTAGTTTTTACAAGCATAGGCTAGACTATGTTCCCTTATGAAAGAAATAGATGAACTTCCTTTGTTGGTTAATTAATTCTTTATTAATCAGTGTTTTCTATCATTATGTTGCACACCCATTAGTGCTAGGTAACTTAAGGAGTTTCAAAGATTACCATAATTATACATTATACAAGGCCTTTACAGCACAAAACTATAATTAAGGGACAAGTCAAGTAGAGCTATACATTATTACAGATTGTGTATAATAATTAATCATTAATAACAAATGGTTTTTTTTTTTTTTAACAAGTGGAATTTAGTTTTTTAATCTCATTTATAAAAAAAAAAAGTGTGTTTACTTTTCCACAAATTTAAAAATCAAAATTACTTTGTGGCATTGTAAATTAGATCTAGGTTTTTAATATTTCTCACCTCAGAATTCTCAAGTAGACATTTCTACCATTGGATGATTGGTGGGAGAGGGTAACATCGTTTTCAACAACAAAATCAGCTCCCAGCTTGACAGAGATCGTCTCACATTTGAACACAGTAAACTGGGGCACTGTCTGCAACCACTGGTTAGCCTGCTCTATCACAGTGCTAAATTTTTGAAATACACAAAAAAAACATTATTAAAGGCAACAAAGGTTGATCAATAGCATGAATAGTTTATTTACTTTAAAAATTAATAAAATACTAAAGTTATTTTGATCTTTAAAATATTTAGATTCTGAGAAGTTTTACCTAAACTCAGCATAATCAGGTTCTTTTCCTTCAATTGTTACCCCTAAACATTCTGGTACAAAATCTTTATATGTCAAGGGCGGTAACTCCTCGGTTCCGTCTTCATCAGCTACAAAATCATCTGGTTGTGTCCCCTGTTGTGCCGTTTGATCATGATCTATTTTTACTTCGTCGTTCAATTCTATATTTACTGTAGCTGCCTCACTGGCTTCAGCCATTGTTTTATTGTAGCTCGAGCTAAACGACATCAAATCATAGACATATTTTTTTTTAATAAATACCACACACACATACTCAATTTTCGTATGCCTATTCTTGTAGATCTAGAAAACTAGATCTCCTAGATCTAGATCTAAATTCTAGAATGATTGAATGTTTAGTTAGTATACTAGAGATGTGGTGGGCAAGTATTTAGTATTAAGACTAAAACTAAATAGGACGCTTGCTATACATCGATATAAAGGGTTGTGGGTAGGTAGGGGATGTGTGTGAAAGGGGGGGGGGGGGGGTTAAAATATATTTATAATAGGAATACAAATACTGCTATAGGATGTGTATAGGTTTATAATCCTATATTCAAAAGCCTAGGCCTATATTTTTTAAGGGGAAAAATTGAACATCCCACATGATAAATTCTTGCATACGATACTTATAAAAAATAATTTTAAATAGATTAAATTATTGTCTGTTAAATTTATCTAAAAAAATTAATTTGTTCTTGCAAGCCACAAGGCAGTTATGCAGAAGATCTCAATTGAAATTATGTATATAGATAATGACTAGACCTAGGCCTAGTAATTTAAGTTGTTTAATTAATATTAATTATAACTAACGGTCAATATGTTACTTATAAATTTTAATACTTAAATAAATTAAATTAAATAGTAATACTTACTTATTAATTAATTAATTAATTAAATTTTTAAACTTTTATATTATTAGAACTTATTAGAAGTCTACTACAGCACCAGACTATCCAAAATATCACGAGGTACCTATCATCCTACCTCGGCTATAATGTAATGACGAATACCGATCGATATTGAAATTATTGATTATTTCTAACGAACTCGATCACAGGAATCATATGCGTAGCTAGCTAGCTAGCAGTTAGATTGGGTACCCGACAAGCGGAGACTTGCCGCCATGTTGAAAAAATGTTGTCCTTAGCAACCCAGTAAATAAGCTCAATAATGCTACGGTGGTGGTTATCGAGGTTAAGTAGGTGTTTGGTAACTCACGTGATAACTCTCCTTTGTTTAAATACGTCACGTGTGTAGATTATAAATACGAAGTGAAGGGTTGTTAAAATAGGAGAAACGTGTATTCCCTTTTTAGAGGAGTAAAACCAAAGTAAACAGTGGCCCGTACACACGCCACAGGAGGGCTACACACATAGATCTAGATCTATTTCTATGCCTACACGGTAGTACACGGGGCATGGGTATAGGTCTAGAAATAAAATCTCAAAATATTGTATTAAGCCTATAGCTTATATTATAATGATAGGCTTTGGACATGCAGACTTCTATTTCATTGAAAACAAATTGGGTCTCCCACGATAATCCGACCCTTCCCTCCCCACCCTGCATTAAACAGAAGGATGTGACGTAATAAAAATCAGATTCCCAAAATTATGTCACACTATTTCCCCCTCCCAGAGCGCTAGACTGCTAACCCGAAAGTATCGAGTTCTAATCCGAGTTTAGTCAGTAGAACGTCCCTCAGTCCACCCAACTCTGATGGGTACCTAACTCACATTGGGGAAAGTAAAGGCGGCTGAGCATAGTGCTGACCATACTATTCCTTCATATGCCGAGTTGGAATTTTGCGATGAGGGGAGGTTTTTAAAGTGTGATGACACACTTACATTTTTTAAACTGCAATACTACTAGTTTATACTACAAATTACAAACTGTATTTTTAGCAGTTTTAACATTGTTAAACAGAAGAGAGAGGGCCTGACACGGATAAAAGTATACAACTTTCTATATAAATTTGTATTTTGTTTGCCACCACCCCCAACAAGAAATACAGGCTGGGGTGTGGCGTCATCTCAGGGATTGCCTGGCTTTTTGTGACGTTGCGGGGGGGGGGGGGGGGGGGGGGAAGAGAGGAGGGAGTCAAAAGTTTTTTAAAAAGTGCTATATTGCTCCTTTGTGAACAGTCTCTTATGGTGGGTTTCTCATACTCTATCATGCCAAAGACAAATAATTTTTTGTTATAACTGTGGGTCTCACTCAACTCTCAAGTCATGGTCGAACATACCATGGCCAACCATTTAAGTCCTGAGTTTGGTCTCATGGTTAGTGTTTGCAGTGGTCAAGTTGGGGACTGTAGAGGTGACTACACAACCCCTTTAGCCCTATACTGTACCAATGGAACAGGTTATTACTTTGTCTGCCTAAAGCATCTATTAGTCCTGAAAGAGAACTATATCTTAATTGTTTTTCAAAGCTCAATATACCTAGTAAATTTAATTCTAAATACTTATACTACTATATTTCTTCTTCAGATTAAGTAATTAATTAGCACAAAAAATTTTACAACTTGAACTGTTTTGATTCTCTTTTTATTTCTTTCACTTGAAATAACAAAATAAAACTCTGAAAAAGTATCAACAACAATAAAAACAAAACTGTAAAAATGCAAATCATCTGCTGATCTCTAATTTTAAAAAGTTACTAATTATTTCTGTATCACTTGACTTTTAGCATTTGTAATTACAAAAGGATAATGCTGCTAAGGCAAAAATTTAATTAGAAAAAAAAACATGAAAGAAAACTGTTAGAAAAATAAGAAAACTCTTAGAAATATTTTAATTAACTGGACGCCTTGCAAAGCTGGCTAAATAAGATGCTGCATGTTAAAAAAAAATTCTTTGGTTCATTATAAAAATAAAAGAAAAATAGAAAATGCAATTTGTTTAACTTTAAACTTATTGCATAATAAATTAAGTTATTGTATAATTATACTTATAGTATGAAGAACAGCCTTTCAAAGGAACTTTTAAAAAATGATTATCAGTCAACCAGGGAGGATTACTGCTGCAGATACATTTTTAGCTAAATAAAGTACTTGACAAGCTTATTCTCACATACAATTAAAATCTTCAGACTTAAAAGCAACTATAAATATATAGTAAGATCAATGATACACTTTTATATGAATTTTAACCTTAAGCTGACTATAATTGTGCACAAAATAATACATTTTTTAAAACTTTTCAACAAGAAAATGTTGTCAACGCAACCCTAATAGTAGAACAAATTTTTCTTATTTGAAATGAATAACAAAGAAACTGGTAGTTTCAAAAGAAAAAAAACAATTTGAAAAACTATAACTTTTACATTTTCACTGAAAATAACATTTTTTTAAAAATTACAATGTCTAATACTTCAAAATAAAGATCAACAGTAAATTAATTAAGGTGTCTACAAATAAATCATTGAACGCTTTTAAAAAAACATACTATAAAAACATGTAGGCGTCATCACTTTCATACATGCTTCCGCCACTTCCGTAAAAGAGATATTTGTCTGAATCAGATTCATAAAAGAAATGCATGGGGTCATCTAAACCTAACACAAAATCTGACGGATCATCAATATCATCATCAAACTCATCATCATCACTAATATCATACGTTGCTGAATTCAATTCCTCACCATCTAACTCCTCTTTGACAAAGTCCATGGACACCTCTTCGTGTTTGAATAACAACTTGTCTTTCATAATGTTAGGTAAAGGTAAACTCTCAACCCTGGCCTTTCTACCCGGTGGTGGGCCAAGCGCTGCCGAGACGGTGACAAGACACATTTTGACGAGTGACATTGGCTGGCTGGTGAATTCATCCACAAACTCTACACATTCATTCATTGCCATAGTTTCTAGATAATCCCTTAATCTGTTACGTGTGGCAAAGCCTCCTAAATCTGAAGGACAGAGAAACAAGTTCCTGGCCAGGTACTTGGCTACAGCAGGGTTGCCAGAAGTTAAGGCAGCACTGAGGGGCGAGGCCTCTGACATGTTGTAGCGCAGCATCTGCATCTGAAGATAGGGGACAAACCTGAAGGTTAAAGGCCGGAGGTCAATGTTGCAAGGGGCCATGCCATTAGTGACCAGCAACTGTATTAGTTTTCTATTATCTAACACAATCATTTTGTGGAGTATAGATTTACAATGATGGGGTAAGCTGGACATAGCACTACGCTTCAACAGTTCCTCCAGGCAGAGAATGTCACTTTTTCTATAAACAGTTGATTTTTCTAGCAGTATAGACAACGCAGTTATAGTACTAAACGCAGATGTTGAATTAACAATATTGACATCAGCATCCAAATCTAATAGAGACTTAACAGCAGCGTAGTTACCTTTCTCTGTGGCTAGCATTAATGGTGTGTAACCAGTCAAGTTTTGTTTGTTGATATGCTCTCTGCTGAACGCAAGTAAGTTTATGAGTTCAGAATTAATGGCTGTATCTGGAGAATGACTCCTCAAAGCGCGCAAAAGGGCATTACAGCCAAACGAGTCCTCAACGTTCACATCTGCGCCGGCAGTGATCAGCAGTTTGATTATCCCAACATTCCCACTTTCTGCAGCCAGGAGCAATGGCGTCTCGCCTAGTTTGGATTTCAGGTTAACGTCCGCCCCATTTCGTAACAACAGCTGAACACTTTCAGTGCTTTGGGCACTCACTGCAGCATGCAGCGCCGTCTCACCTGATTCAGACTGCATGTTGACATCAGCTTTGGATTCCAACAACAACTCAATCATGTCCAGGCTTTTCTGTCCGCACCCCTCACATGCCTGCATTAAAGCAGTTTCTCCAGTGACCGTAGTTTTATTTACATCAGCACCTTTTTGAATAAGCAGTTCTGCCACTTCTACGGAAGAAGACACAGCACGAATTAATGGAGTTCCATTTACATCATTCCCCAAATTGACATCAGCCCCGTGGTTGAGAAGAATCTGTACGAATGAGACTCCTCTATTGCACGCTAGCATAAGAGGCGTCGTCTGGTTGTCGTTTAGTTTGTTAACATCAGCTCCCATTTTGATTAGCACATTCACAACATCTTCACTTTCAAACACCAATGCCTTGTGCAGCAAATTAATCTTGTTCACATCAATGTCATAATTATTGGCAAGGTACAGCAAGGATTCCTTCTGTTTGTTTTCCACAGCTAGTCTAGCAGCTTCAAGCCCGTCAAGTTCCGCATTCCTCTGCAAGAGAACTTTAGCGCACTCCAACGTACCATACTTGAAAGCTATTAGCAGAGCATCTTCACGATTGCTGTTCTTGATCTTTAAGTCAGCACCAGCATCCAATAAAATATTAACAAGGTCAACACGACCGGTTTCCACAGCAACCATCAAAGCAGTTCGGTTTGAGGCAATGCTGTTTAGCTTAGATTTATCAGCACACAGCAGCTGAACAACATCACAGAGACCAGCTTTGGTGGCCAAAATAAGTGAGTTGCCATCAACTGACTTTGGTTCATCAATGCGGGCACCATTCTGCAGCAGGAGTTTAACAATTTGCATTCTCTTTTCATTTACATCCCGTGATTTAGACTTTCCACACATAGCTCTAACCACCTGGGTCAATGCTGTTCCTGTCTGACTTGATTTATTAATATCTATGAATCTACAGTCCAAAAGTAAACGCACAGCAGCCACATTACAGCTGGTTGCGGCTTTCATTAGAGCTGTGCCTTTAGGCACATTTTTCTTCCCCTTGCCACCTTTCTCCTCTTTCATAAAAAGGTGGACTATGTAATCCAAGTCTAGGCGTCTGGCTATGTCAAGTCCAGTTTCTGAAGATTTGTTTTTTATTTTATCCATCAAGGCCCCGGCGTCCAGTAGAATTTTTATTGCATCCAAATCTCTGTTTTCTAAGGCTTCAAATATTGCGGTCTGAGCTTGTTTTGTTTGCCGATTGACATCCGCTTTATAAGATAACAGCAGAGAAATCATATCAGAGCATCCTGAAAGTCTAACGGCCAATATTAAAGCAGTCTCACCTGAGTCATTAGCAGCATTTACCTTGGACCCTTTCTTTAACAAAAATCTGGCCATATCTAAGTAACCATTTTCTGCAGCAATCATAAGAGCTGTGTTGCCTTTTTCATCTCTTCCAAAAGCTTTAGCACCAGCATGAAAAAGCTGGTGCATAATCAGTTTACTGCCACGTTTTATTGCTTCAACCAAGGCCAAGTCAAGTCCAGCTTGGCTTAGAGCATTCTCTTTTATCAAACGATTTAAAGTGGTTATGAAAGTGTTGATAGGACCACTCACTACTGCAGCAATAAGTTCTTCATCTTTGTTAGGAACATTAACACCAGCTTGAGCTAGCGTAGGTGGTTCTAGAAGGGGAGTATCGGGCAGGGACACCTTCATCACACTGGCCTGTCCCTTCCCTTTATTAGGTTTCGGAGAATTTTTTGCAGTAAAATACATTGTTCTCTCAGTTGGAGTCCTGTACAAATATGGCCTGTCATTAGAAAATACCCTCCCTCTATTGCGGCCGCGCCCTCTCGGTTCAGTAGTTTTATAGCGTTTTAATAATTCAGGATCCATTGGAAATTCTGAAATGACCAGAAAATAAATTAGGAATATTAATAATCATAATAAAAAAATAAGCTTAGGTAAGATCTTTGAACACTAAACATGCTAGAACTTCAAAAAAAATTTAATAAGTTAAATAAGGAATATGATTAATGAAACCTATGGCATTCATGTAAGGTGTGTGTGAAGATGAAAAATAAGTTGGATCTGCAAGCATAGAATGTAACTGTTAATATTTAATTTATAATTTATACTATCTTAATTCAAGAATTCAAGTTTAAAATTTGTTTAAGTTAAATGGGGTGGTTACACCCATAATAATATAGATAAGATTCATTCTAAATTCACAATAAGAGAATCTTATCTTCTTTATAAAAGTGTGTGTAACAATTAAGTTATTAGATCTAGTAGTAAAAAAAAAAAAACAATGTAACATTCAAACAGTAATGCACAACTTTCTGAACTGAAGTCAATGAGGTTGGACCCTGGTAGCACCTTAACTCCATTATTTAGAATTTTAGATTGAGTAGTCTAGTCTAATACTACTAAATAGTTAAGCTACTTAAGTTAGTAACACTAATAATAAGTTAATAACCAATAGTCTTTAGTAGTTGTATTGTAGACTCTGCTCTACCTAAAACACCTAGAGACAATAGACCTAGTAATGTAATCTATATATATAAAAAGCAATATGGGTGTGTGTGTGTGAGTGTCTGTTTGTCTTTATGCATTACTACACCTCTCATCACATCACCGCGAAACTTTGGGAAGTTGTTGAGAATATTCCTGGGGAGGTTTCTGCGGAAAAAAATTTCGAATTCGCAGGGGTGGCGCCCCGGCAGGGCGGGATTAGTTTTTTTCCTTGAATACAGAATATAAAAATAAAAGTCGATTGCGGTTTCACGCCGTTCATCCAATCGCCATCAAACTGGTGAGTTCATTAGAACACTCCAGGGAAGGGTTCAGTAAAAAGTCTTTTTTTGATTTTGCAAGGGCAGCGCCATGGGAGGGTGCAATTTTTCTCTATATAGCGTATATAAAAATAAAAGTCGATTGCGGTTCGACACCTTTTATCCGAGTGCAATAAAACTTTAGGGAGTTGATGAATACTCCCTAGAGGCTTTCTGGAGGGGTGGGGATTTAATTTTGCATGGGCAGCCCCTGGCAGGATGCGATTTGGCACCCTGGTCTTTCCCGTGAGCGCTATGGCGACTACATTGGGTCTAAACAGTGTGATAGACAATGGATAAGAAGGGGCGTTACAGTCCCTTACAAAATTGAATCAGGCGTGTCCATCGGCACACTGGTAGGGTGCGATTTGGCTGCAAATAAAAATGTCTGTTTGGCCCCCAAAGGCTCACGTCATGGGCTGGTGAGGGCCATGTATTACGTTTTATTTTAATTCAGAAAAATTAACCAAAGTTAGATTATTAACTGGGATGTTTCTTTTCTTCCGTAAAAAAATCCAAACAGTTTTGTCAATTTGCGAATGCTGCAATAAGCATCTATTTTTAGATGATCCAATCAGAAATTGAGACTGAGCATCTAATAATGGACCATTAGTAACGCTAACATATTGCATCAATCACACTGATGTTTAAAAAACGTGAAATAATTTTTTTACGTGTTAAAGACAAAATCCTGACGCAATCTGCATCATTGTTAACAGGATTCTATTTGGCACTCTGGGTTATCCTATGAGCATGATGGCGCCTATGTTAGTTTTAAGTAGTCAGGGGCTTTACACAGCACCTCTGCGGTTGTGTAACTGGGGACTCACGAGAGCGCCCCTCTACGTCCTTGACACATGGGTGGTCACTGAAGTGTATTCTACCTCTACCTATTACAGAGAGTGATTAACCTACACTCTAGGCTTTCATACAGCATGCCCTGGGGGTGTTAGTCGCTAGTGTGGGTAAATGGTGCCCCGACAAATATGATCCATTGTTTACATTTAAAAAACTCAGTTTTAGAAAACAAGGTCACGCGTCTAAGAACATAGGATTGGTGTAAGGCATTGATGAAACCCTTCTTATATATTACGTCAGACTTACTTCAACTTCTATCCCCACGGCTACGGGTACGCTAGTTTAATAATAATTTATGGTAAGCTACTACTAATGTAATGTTTTTCAAGCTTTTATTTAGTTCATTGTCACTGTGTCACAATGAAATGAATGTATAAAAGTGTATATCTGTAGACTGTAGGTTTTTGCACTTTTGGCAAATCTTGTAACTCATTTGATCCACTTTAGTAGCACGTAGAAAAAAATGGCTTTTTCGGCCCTTTTTAGCTCCAAAAACACGTCGAGTGACATCATCGTGACGTCAGCCGCCAACCAAAACGCTGAGAAAGCGCGCGTTTGATTGGTTGGCGGCTGACACTATGAAATCCTCTAGGGACGATTCGAATGGTATACCGCACTTTTAATTATTAGCATTATTTTTTTACAGGCTTTTACTCATTTTAGCATGTATTACTTTTAGTTAAATAGTATTAGTACCATTGGAAATAAAATAAGAAATACAAATTAGAAAGTTAGAAAAGAAAGCCAGGCCAGAGCAAAGAATTATACTCTAGATTACTCTAGACTAGAGTAGACTCATAAAGACTCTAGATTTCTAGATCTAGATCTCTAGATCAGTCTAGATTCTAGAATCTTGAAAGTGGCCGAAAAGTTCAAAAAGTGAAAAAGCCACCAAACTCAACGACTGACCCTTAATCTTTCAGCGGTTAGACTACTCTTCAAATTGCACCATCGGTTGTGAGCTTCCTTAATAATAAAACTTGCGTGCAAAACTAGAAATCTACCATTACAACGTGAATGGTAACTAGATTAGATGATTCTACATGCACTTTTTGTAATAACATTAAAAAGCAATGTCTTAGGAAATTAACTGTCGACTACTAGATTTAGATCTAACCAGATCATTTGTGTAATGGTTGCCAAACATGAGATTAAAATACTACTAATTTGTAGTCGTCTAGATCTATATATAGAGCTGTAGCCTATGATATAAACATTGTATAATTTTGTTTTCTTTTTGAAGTAGACCTATAACTGAAACGAGAAACATTTAAGATATTTTACATTTTAAAAAATGAACGCAGTCATTTGACAATGTGGCAAGCTCGACATAAGATTTAAAGGCCTAATTTAAACGTTTTAATTTAAATTTAGTATGTTTTAAAAAATGATAGTTACCTATTTAATAGTAAAATACATATCCATCTTGATCGTTAGTTGTTCCAAAGGTTGCTTGTGACACATATAATATTCTAAAGTCTTAAGGCTATATCTGGGGTTATCCATTTAGGGGTCATCCATAAATTACGTCACGCTTTTTTGACGATTTTTACCTCCCCAGTCCCCCAACCCCCCTCCACTCCCCTCCGTCACACGTCGTCACAAAATCTTGTCTGAACTCTGTCAAAATAAAGTATTTTAATCAATTCCTATTACAATTTATTAAAACAGTTTTCTAAAACGCAAAATAACGTCTAAAATTCGTTTTCTAACATTGCTTTTTTATAATGCAAAAGTGTGACGTCGCACCATCTGAACCCCCCCCCCCCCTCCCCCTCATCACACACCGTCACAAAATTACGGACCCCATCCCCCCTACGAGTGTGACGTCATTTATGGACGACACCCTTATGATCCGACGTTCACAAAAATTACAGATTTTAGACGCCCCCCCCCCCCCCCATAGTTTCTTCCAGGCATCTCTTTGACGAATTCCACCAACCCCCCCCCCCCCCCCCCACACACACACACACACCCAAAAGATGTGGTCGTCCACAAAAATTTAGTAGACTTCTCAAAAACTGTCAATCTACTATTTCAATAATGTATATTGTGTACCTATAAAGTAAGTGATAAATATCGGCTGTATTATTTTCGATAATGTTTATTAGCCCTAATTATTATAAGTAGAATCTAGAATGTAGAGAAAAATTAGTAGATATAAGTCCTGCGTTTTAAACGTCAAAGTATGATATATTTTTTTCTAGGATGCTCCCCATTACCAACCAAATATGCATGCAAAGCATAAGATTAAAAAAAAATTTGGTACATTATGACGGTCGCGGCAAGGGGATATACCATGACGTAAACATGCAAACTATGGAGAAAACAATATTACACCCAACTTTATTAACAACCGGCTATAGATAAACATCAGTAAAATTAATTGTGAACTCTTTAAAGCTTTTTCGGGTGGGGGGGGGGGGGGGGGGGGGGAGTGTGTGAAACAAACTGAAAAATTTACAGAGGAAAAAAAAAAGGGGGGGGGTGACACTATGAGGTGCCGCACCAGGTGACACCCGACCTAGCGACGCCACTGGCTAACGATATACTATTGAGTGCATTTTAATTATTTTTAAGATTAATAAGTCGCAAGGCTTCCTCTAATTCATGACCTCTATTTCTGTAATACTTCATCGCTCGCTTTTCAAAGATGATCGATGTGCTATTTTTATTTTACAGTGCGTCCATAAATTACGTCACAATACAGATGGGCAGGATGAGGGTTTCAGACAACACGTTGCAATACAATTTTTTTCGCCACGCCCCCCCCCCCCCCCCCACCCCCACCTATGCCCCTCCGTGTGGACGTCATAAATGGATGACCCCTCTAGATCTATATGCTATCTAGTATATATCTATATTTGCAAATCTATATAAATTAGATATAAATTAATGGAATTTTGTATACAAAACATATATATTGCCCCCCCCCCCCCCCCCCCCCCCCGGAGAAAAAAGTCGGGAACACTGATTAGATCTAGATCTAGATCTTCTAAGAATCAGTTACATCTAGAAGTTATGTTATTATTTTTATTTGAATATTTGACTAAAACATTGAATGCCATTTTTCATTTATTGAATTTCACTTTTTTTAAATTTTACATAGATATCTAGATCTATTTGGATTATGTGATTATTAATAAGGTGATACTAGATTCTAAAGTAGGCCAAGACAACAATAACAGGCGATATTATAATATTAATATCCATACAGTTAAACAGTATCGATACAGTTTAAATATCGATTTAACAAAGTCCCAATTCTGTTCTACCTTAGGGTAGGCCTAGAACATTTCATTAAATTGTGCATGAAATATTTAAAAATAATATATAAACTTATATATATATATATATATATATATATATATATATATATACAAGTGTTACAATATATATAATATATATATATATATATATATATATAAGTATATTATTTAGGCCTAACCATATTTAATTTGCTATTGATAACATTAATAACAATTAAAAATATAGGCTAGATGGATATTAATTTTGATTTTAAATTGGAAAATGAGTTCCACCTATAAAAGCTAAACTTTCTTGATTTAAAAAAATCATCTAGATTTTTATATCTAGATTTTTAAATCTGAACTAGATCTAGATATAGATCTAGATCTAAATCTTGTTAGGGCCTATTTCTTCTTTTATTTTCCCCAACGAAGCAACAAAATCGTCCACTTTCTAAGTAATCGATCACGCCCTCTAGGATGGAGGGAAAGATAAACAAAATTCGGAATTTCTTCATCGTTTGCTTACAAAACTGAAAAGAAATAAGAACCCAGTCTTTTTTAGGCTTATCCTAGATTTATGTCTCTCTAGGCCCTTAAGCCCCAAACAAAAGTTAATTTAGTCTAGATCTAGTGGTTTAGAGATAATATTTTGTGATTGTAAGTAGAATCTAGATCTAGATTCTAGAGATCTTATTTATTATTTATGCCTGGCCTATTAAATTTATATTTATACTTTATGACCCGGCTACAAATGCTGATTTTGGGAGTAAGGCTGATTATTACTGATTTATGATTAATAAACTAGGGATAGGCCCCAAAATGCTAAATTTAACTAATTTAAAGTTTATAGTATCTAGATCTAGGCCTAAGCCCTAAATTTAATTAAATAATTAATAGGGCCTGGGCTACAAATGCTGATTTTGGGGGTAGATCTAGTATTCTAGACTAGATCTATAAACTAAAAAAAACTTTGTTACTTTGTTGAACTCTTCCATCTTAGTCAGTCAGTGCCCTTCTTTACCCTGCCTAATATGTTAATATTTGTATTATTCTTTATTGTAGGCCTATTGTAGTATAGTATAGATCTACTATTGAAATAAATAAATAATAGCAAGATCTAGGCCTACCATGTTATTTTATCACATGTATTTTCTAGGCAACCAAGGATTAGATCTAGTAAATAGTAGGATGAGCATTGGCTTGCTTTGTCATCTGCCTAATGTACACATGTTTCAAGGTGGATCAAAATACAAAACTGTTGATGACATGGACAATGACAGCTCTCTGACAGAGGATTTAAAAAAAGAAACGGAAAAAGAAAATGAATCATGTACTGTTGGTCTTGAAATTGATGATGAGTCAACAAAGATCATAGACAAAATAGAAAATGATGTAGAGGTTAAGGATGACTTGATTAAACTGGTACCTTCAAATTTTAAGTCTCCATCTTTTATGAGTAAGTTTCTCAATTCCTATTTTTTTTACATATATCTAGATCTAGCTAATTATTTTTTTAAAAGAACATATATAAACAGTATTAAACAGTATCTTTAAAAATTAAAAATTTAGCAGTATTCAACAATAACAATCTTTCTTCTATTACAGATGATGAGGATGCAGAAATATCTGCTCTTTACAATGCAATCCCTGAGGTCGCTAATCATTTCACAATAACATGTAAAATTGGAGAAGGTATGGCATGCTTAAGCTTTTATTTCTTGAATGCTACTATCTTTATGGGGATCTTGATTTGATACCAATTTTTATTTGCTTTGGACTCTTATAGTGTTTTTGTATTAATCATATGTAACTATATTATGAAATAAACATCTGAGCCTTTGTGATTCTAACTCTGGTTTTGTTATTTGCAGGTGCTTTCAGCTGTGTGTATTTAGCAAAATTAAAACACTATCCTGAAGTGAATGAAATGTTTGCATTAAAACATATTATTCCAACAACCCATCCGTCACGGATACAGAATGAACTTACATGTTTACTAAAAATTGGGTAACTTATTTTGTTTACTTAATAGCCAAGATCATTATTAATTTAATTAAAGGACTTAGTAAATGAAAAACAAATTTTAATTATATGCTCTGTTGATGTAACATTCACCATGCTATAATTCTTGGTGCACAGTTGTTTTCTTCCTTTACTAACAGTGGATGTGATAATGTTATGGGTGTCAAGCTGTGCCTACGTAACCGAGATCATGTAGTTTTTGTGATGCCTGTCTTTTTACATGACAAATTTCAAGTAAGTATCAAGTATTGGTTGGTTTAACTTTTTAACTTACCCCATTTATATTTACCCCATTTATATAAACAAAATTAACCTATGATTTGTATTGTAATTTATGTAGATGTTTAATTTTGATCTATCTCTATCATTACTGTTTTACAACCAGGAATGTTTACATACTATGAGTGTGGATGAAGCTAGAGAATATATGCGTAATTTATTGATTGCACTGAAGCGGGTCCATGAGTTCAATGTTATTCATCGTGATATTAAACCATCAAATTTCCTTTACAACAGACAGCAAAAGAGGTTGGCTTATGTTAGATTATTCAATTTTTTTAAGATACTTTAGTATTCATTTTTATTTTTAATTTCCTTATTCTACCTCTAGGATATTAAAATATTGTTTTTTTCTTTCAGATTTTCACTGGTAGATTTTGGCCTAGCCTCTGGCCCAATGCTTATTGACAGGGATCTAGAGAAGCACAGTAGGGCAGGACTTACAACACATAAACAGACTTTACCAAACCAGATGCCTGACGTCAGGGTTCCCTTGTCACCGTCTAAATTTAGCCTTAACCTGCCCCACATTCCTCCTGCTCATAGCACTAAAGGAAAGGTAGACGGATTTTGTATTTTTAGTTCGAAGCCATAAAACAATAATTTTAGAAAAAAAAATTATTTTTTAATCATAACATTTAGGCTAATATTTATTGTATATATGCTTCGTTGAGTATTTCACAAGATTCTGTTCTTCAAAGTTTTTGAAGACATTCATAAATTTGAAACTTAAATCAGTACGACAGATTAAGTATTTAACTTTTTATGACCTACTTTTGTAAAAGGGGTTGTGCCATCAGCACTGTGCCCAGCTATCTTTTGTGCCTGGTGTTTTAAGAACCTATCTCTGCTGAGTTGACATGTATAGTATAGAATTCAGTCCAGGAGCCAAATAACATTTAGGTTTTCTGATTGTGTATTCGATGCTGCTTGATCAAAATGTGTAGGCTTCGGTTAATAAGTTCCTTATAGTTATTAAAGGGATGCGTATTAAATTAGATAAATTATATCCTTTGTTTATCAACATCAAACATCTAAATTATTTGGCTTGTATAAAAATAACTTTCTTTAAAATAACCGGTCAAGTCAGTTCTATAACATTGTTTGCCCAGGTTTTACACCACAAAGCAGGCATGAAAACCATCAGACTATCAAATCCATCCACTACAGCAGCCTCATGGCTGGCAGATAGCCAGGGCTGTGATTGCTTTGGTAGGCCTCAGATCTGTAGCATTTGTGTTGCCAGGTAGGTTTTTAAATTCTAAAGCCAACTTAAAATTGCATGTTTTAATACATTTTATAGAAAGGGGTTTTTTAACAAACAAATTATGTATATACATATAAATAATATATATAAATAAAATAATATATAGTGCAGTGTTGTCATCCCTGTGATATTTTCTAGTTGTCAGTCAAGAAAAATGAAATGAAATTGCATAAGAACAGTTAATTTTTTCTATCAACTTAAATCTACATAGCTTACCACTTTTATTTATTGACATTTTTTTTGTAGACCAAATCAGGTTGCTCCCAGAGCAGGAACAGCCGGCTTCCGGGCCCCTGAGGTCTTGATGAAATGTACAGAACAGAACACAGGTACCTTAATTTATAACCATATAAATGCCTTGCTCTATTATTTTTTTAAATGTTGTATTCCTTCTAAAATTTTGATAATTTTTTTTTCCAAAATCTTGAAATGTTACTCCTGTTTTGCTCATACCACAATATCCATTTTTTCCCAGTAGTTTTATTGTTCTCTAATCTGCTGCTTTAGTTCATATGTTTTTAAAGTAGTCCAATATATCTTCTCTAGCAAATGTTTTCAAAGTTATTTTGAAGAAAGAAAAAAAAACAATTAGTTGAGCCATCACTTAAAGCAACCTAGACTCAATTTTGTAATAATTTTTTTTTAAATGTTGATGTTCATTCAGTCTAAGATGGATTTAAATATTTTGGTATTTTTTTTCCTCAGGTGTTGATATATGGTCAGCGGGGGTCATTCTGTTATCCATCTTGTCTGCCAGGTATCCATTTTTTAGGGCTCAAGATGATATGGGTTACCTGGCCCAAATTATCTCAGTCTTAGGCTCAGCTTCCATGGTCAAGGCAGCTAAAGCAATAGGTATGACTAACTTCTAATTGCACTTTTACTGTCAATAACAATGTAGTTGGCTCACAAAAAGTCACTTAAACATCTTAAGCAAGCTGTTTTCTAGATAGTTTTGTATATCTTGTATTTAATTTATCACATTTCTAAACTCATTCTATTTTTCAATTTCACACCATCTTGAAAATTTCATCTTTTGAAGCAGATGCAGCACATTTAATTTCAAGTGGTTTTTTTTATACTACTACCTTGCTACTTATTTTATAAATATGAAATGTAATGACAATACAGATTCTACTGATGTTTTTTCTTCCAGGCAAAAATCTTCTGGTGAGTGAGCACCTAGAGCCAATTGATCTAAAGACAGCCTGCACAAAGCTACGTTTATCTCAGATGTCTTTCAAACTAGGACCAGCCAGCCAAAACAATACAGTCCTACAATCATGGCAGGAAGTGTCAGATGACCCTTTTGATCTACTGTCTAAGATGCTGGACCCTAACCCCTACACAAGGATAACAGCCGCTGAAGCATTGAATCACCCTTTCTTTCAGAATGGACCACCCTCCTGACAGTAATGGCACTTTTAGTGTAATAGTTGTGTTAAATTTTTATTATTTTGTGCTTATTGTTTATGTAAAGTTTTATTTATTGTAATGATGATAGATTTTTATGGAGGGAGTGTATAATTGAGGCTATTCTGATTTGTAATCAGTAGGTTTAAACAGAGATTTTAATAGTTTTGTAAGTTCTAAGGTTAAAGAAATTTCTTTTTAAAAAATAAACATGAAATGGGAAATATTGTTCTAATTATGACATTTTTTATCAGTGAACAAATTTCTACAATTAGATAAAAAATAATACTCAACTTGATGTTTTACCATTACTTTACTAATTTATAACTAATTAGACAGAACCCCACTGTGTGACTTCTATGGTCTGCCTATTTGTTAATGTATTGTTAATAACCAAATAGTGTTAAAATACTCTCTGAAGTGGTCTAGATTTAACTACCATGACTCAGGATAATAGTATTACTTAGATAAAAATAAAATACATTTCCCATATACAACACTCAGGTATAAGACTTAATAAAGATATTTCACCTGCTAGTATTATATCGAATGAGAATTAACATTCTCATAGCATGTATTTTACAAAGTAGCTCAAGAGTAAGTAAGTTTGTTTGTATGTTTGGGTTTAATGAAATGAATTTTACAAGTAATTATCAGTATTTATTACTTCCTATCCAACTAAATTCATTGCCCTCGAAGTTTTAAAATGTCAATGAAATTTTAAATATTTTTTAAGGAGTAATGTTACTGGCACAAATGTAACACTACTGCTACAGTTTAAGTATTTTAAAAATTATTTTTAATGAACTTTGTTTTCATGTCCTCCAAGCATTTACTGCTTGCATTGACTTCGACTGGGTACATTTTAATTTTTTAAAATGGAACTGTTTTATTTTTAACTTTTAACAGGTATGTTACAGTCAGTGGTAGGCAAAAGGTTATTTGTATGTATCAGTTGATAGTAAATAACTCAAAATATCAACCATAGATTGTAACAGTTCATTTTTAGTACCTTTTTTTTTATAGAAAAAAAAATATCACCTTTTATCATGTGAAAACAAAATTAATGTGTACAATACTAACGTGGTTTACCTGGTGTGTA
>NW_026734219.1:0-24929 GCF_028476545.2 Physella acuta
CAATAATGTACGATTGGTCTCTCTCTCTCAATAAAAACAGCTCACTGCTGGTCAGTCAGAGTGATATGGTATTTATTCTATACCAGTCACTGTTTGCTTAAAATGTTAATCGTTTGAGCTGACCAGCACATTTTTTCTTTATTTGACGGTTCTCAAACGAACGGCAGCCGGTATAAAAACAGATATTTTTTTTTATATTTAAAATTTCTCTCCGCTCCTCTCCTTCGTTGTTTACTAATCTAAATTATGTTTTAAAAATCATTTGTCATGGCCAGTATGTGTCAAAATATCACACTTCTGTCCACACAGGACCAGTATTAATTTCACTTTAATATAAAGAAAATAGAAATTTAAATGTAAATTTTTAAAAGTTATTTCAATTTAAAAAAACAAAAATTCATTTTTATTTTTAAACTGACGTACATTGTTACGTACATTGTTTAATGTATTCTTTCCTTCAACGATTTGCATATATCTTGATCCTAATTGATTTCAAAATGTTAAATGAAACATTACAATCAGCAGAATATTAATAACAATGATCCGTTTAAGAAAAAAAAATATAAATAAAAAAAAAAAAAAAAAAAAATCTAAATTTACAAATTTAAATTTTGTGGTTTTGTTCCGCATCTTTTCTCCTGCCGACCTCACGTCACCTTTTTGTATTCTTTTTCTTTCTCAGTCTCTTCCTATACCTTTTTAACGTTGGCTTGTTCCACAGCGCTAGTCGCCTTGCGCCGCCCGCCAAAGACGTAAAACAACAGGGCGTTGATCGATTCGATATACATCAAGGCGGCGCGGGCGTCAAGGGAAGCCACTATTACGACGTTAAGGTAAGGCGCTATATTTTTTTCCTTGTTTGAGTTTTAGAAATTCATAATGTTACTTGTTTCATTGATTTCGTTAACATTCGCCTTTCCGCTTTGGCAGATTGTAAAACGCCCACCGCCTAACGGCCGTACGTCGCATGGGCGGCGATTTCTGCAATAAGGAATATTTTCGGTGTGCGGAATCGGATGAATATTTACGGAATCATTTCAGAGGAGCGGATAGGAAATTTTCCGGAATATGAGGCGTCGGTAGTCCAGTGACCGTTATCGCTTCTCGGCCTTTTGGCTAAGATCAAAGTGTAGTATCTGTTCTTATCAGCTTAATATCTGATACGTGGCTCATTGAGTCACTACGATATTAAACTGATTTTTGGTACTCGGCGGGATGCCCGGGGCTTGCTCCGCTCTCGCCACGGGTCGGCCCGGTATTGCAGTTCTTCCGGGAATGGCCCATTCAATTTCAATAATGTACGATTGGTCTCTCTCTCTCAATAAAAACAGCTCACTGCTGGTCAGTCAGAGTGATATGGTATTTATTCTATACCAGTCACTGTTTGCTTAAAATGTTAATCGTTTGAGCTGACCAGCACATTTTTTCTTTATTTGACGGTTCTCAAACGAACGGCAGCCGGTATAAAAACAGATATTTTTTTTTATATTTAAAATTTCTCTCCGCTCCTCTCCTTCGTTGTTTACTAATCTAAATTATGTTTTAAAAATCATTTGTCATGGCCAGTATGTGTCAAAATATCACACTTCTGTCCACACAGGACCAGTATTAATTTCACTTTAATATAAAGAAAATAGAAATTTAAATGTAAATTTTTAAAAGTTATTTCAATTTAAAAAAACAAAAATTCATTTTTATTTTTAAACTGACGTACATTGTTACGTACATTGTTTAATGTATTCTTTCCTTCAACGATTTGCATATATCTTGATCCTAATTGATTTCAAAATGTTAAATGAAACATTACAATCAGCAGAATATTAATAACAATGATCCGTTTAAGAAAAAAAAATATAAATAAAAAAAAAAAAAAAAAAAAAATCTAAATTTACAAATTTAAATTTTGTGGTTTTGTTCCGCATCTTTTCTCCTGCCGACCTCACGTCACCTTTTTGTATTCTTTTTCTTTCTCAGTCTCTTCCTATACCTTTTTAACGTTGGCTTGTTCCACAGCGCTAGTCGCCTTGCGCCGCCCGCCAAAGACGTAAAACAACAGGGCGTTGATCGATTCGATATACATCAAGGCGGCGCGGGCGTCAAGGGAAGCCACTATTACGACGTTAAGGTAAGGCGCTATATTTTTTTCCTTGTTTGAGTTTTAGAAATTCATAATGTTACTTGTTTCATTGATTTCGTTAACATTCGCCTTTCCGCTTTGGCAGATTGTAAAACGCCCACCGCCTAACGGCCGTACGTCGCATGGGCGGCGATTTCTGCAATAAGGAATATTTTCGGTGTGCGGAATCGGATGAATATTTACGGAATCATTTCAGAGGAGCGGATAGGAAATTTTCCGGAATATGAGGCGTCGGTAGTCCAGTGACCGTTATCGCTTCTCGGCCTTTTGGCTAAGATCAAAGTGTAGTATCTGTTCTTATCAGCTTAATATCTGATACGTGGCTCATTGAGTCACTACGATATTAAACTGATTTTTGGTACTCGGCGGGATGCCCGGGGCTTGCTCCGCTCTCGCCACGGGTCGGCCCGGTATTGCAGTTCTTCCGGGAATGGCCCATTCAATTTCAATAATGTACGATTGGTCTCTCTCTCTCAATAAAAACAGCTCACTGCTGGTCAGTCAGAGTGATATGGTATTTATTCTATACCAGTCACTGTTTGCTTAAAATGTTAATCGTTTGAGCTGACCAGCACATTTTTTCTTTATTTGACGGTTCTCAAACGAACGGCAGCCGGTATAAAAACAGATATTTTTTTTTATATTTAAAATTTCTCTCCGCTCCTCTCCTTCGTTGTTTACTAATCTAAATTATGTTTTAAAAATCATTTGTCATGGCCAGTATGTGTCAAAATATCACACTTCTGTCCACACAGGACCAGTATTAATTTCACTTTAATATAAAGAAAATAGAAATTTAAATGTAAATTTTTAAAAGTTATTTCAATTTAAAAAAACAAAAATTCATTTTTATTTTTAAACTGACGTACATTGTTACGTACATTGTTTAATGTATTCTTTCCTTCAACGATTTGCATATATCTTGATCCTAATTGATTTCAAAATGTTAAATGAAACATTACAATCAGCAGAATATTAATAACAATGATCCGTTTAAGAAAAAAAAAATATAAATAAAAAAAAAAAAAAAAAAAAATCTAAATTTACAAATTTAAATTTTGTGGTTTTGTTCCGCATCTTTTCTCCTGCCGACCTCACGTCACCTTTTTGTATTCTTTTTCTTTCTCAGTCTCTTCCTATACCTTTTTAACGTTGGCTTGTTCCACAGCGCTAGTCGCCTTGCGCCGCCCGCCAAAGACGTAAAACAACAGGGCGTTGATCGATTCGATATACATCAAGGCGGCGCGGGCGTCAAGGGAAGCCACTATTACGACGTTAAGGTAAGGCGCTATATTTTTTTCCTTGTTTGAGTTTTAGAAATTCATAATGTTACTTGTTTCATTGATTTCGTTAACATTCGCCTTTCCGCTTTGGCAGATTGTAAAACGCCCACCGCCTAACGGCCGTACGTCGCATGGGCGGCGATTTCTGCAATAAGGAATATTTTCGGTGTGCGGAATCGGATGAATATTTACGGAATCATTTCAGAGGAGCGGATAGGAAATTTTCCGGAATATGAGGCGTCGGTAGTCCAGTGACCGTTATCGCTTCTCGGCCTTTTGGCTAAGATCAAAGTGTAGTATCTGTTCTTATCAGCTTAATATCTGATACGTGGCTCATTGAGTCACTACGATATTAAACTGATTTTTGGTACTCGGCGGGATGCCCGGGGCTTGCTCCGCTCTCGCCACGGGTCGGCCCGGTATTGCAGTTCTTCCGGGAATGGCCCATTCAATTTCAATAATGTACGATTGGTCTCTCTCTCTCAATAAAAACAGCTCACTGCTGGTCAGTCAGAGTGATATGGTATTTATTCTATACCAGTCACTGTTTGCTTAAAATGTTAATCGTTTGAGCTGACCAGCACATTTTTTCTTTATTTGACGGTTCTCAAACGAACGGCAGCCGGTATAAAAACAGATATTTTTTTTTATATTTAAAATTTCTCTCCGCTCCTCTCCTTCGTTGTTTACTAATCTAAATTATGTTTTAAAAATCATTTGTCATGGCCAGTATGTGTCAAAATATCACACTTCTGTCCACACAGGACCAGTATTAATTTCACTTTAATATAAAGAAAATAGAAATTTAAATGTAAATTTTTAAAAGTTATTTCAATTTAAAAAAACAAAAATTCATTTTTATTTTTAAACTGACGTACATTGTTACGTACATTGTTTAATGTATTCTTTCCTTCAACGATTTGCATATATCTTGATCCTAATTGATTTCAAAATGTTAAATGAAACATTACAATCAGCAGAATATTAATAACAATGATCCGTTTAAGAAAAAAAAATATAAATAAAAAAAAAAAAAAAAAAAAAATCTAAATTTACAAATTTAAATTTTGTGGTTTTGTTCCGCATCTTTTCTCCTGCCGACCTCACGTCACCTTTTTGTATTCTTTTTCTTTCTCAGTCTCTTCCTATACCTTTTTAACGTTGGCTTGTTCCACAGCGCTAGTCGCCTTGCGCCGCCCGCCAAAGACGTAAAACAACAGGGCGTTGATCGATTCGATATACATCAAGGCGGCGCGGGCGTCAAGGGAAGCCACTATTACGACGTTAAGGTAAGGCGCTATATTTTTTTCCTTGTTTGAGTTTTAGAAATTCATAATGTTACTTGTTTCATTGATTTCGTTAACATTCGCCTTTCCGCTTTGGCAGATTGTAAAACGCCCACCGCCTAACGGCCGTACGTCGCATGGGCGGCGATTTCTGCAATAAGGAATATTTTCGGTGTGCGGAATCGGATGAATATTTACGGAATCATTTCAGAGGAGCGGATAGGAAATTTTCCGGAATATGAGGCGTCGGTAGTCCAGTGACCGTTATCGCTTCTCGGCCTTTTGGCTAAGATCAAAGTGTAGTATCTGTTCTTATCAGCTTAATATCTGATACGTGGCTCATTGAGTCACTACGATATTAAACTGATTTTTGGTACTCGGCGGGATGCCCGGGGCTTGCTCCGCTCTCGCCACGGGTCGGCCCGGTATTGCAGTTCTTCCGGGAATGGCCCATTCAATTTCAATAATGTACGATTGGTCTCTCTCTCTCAATAAAAACAGCTCACTGCTGGTCAGTCAGAGTGATATGGTATTTATTCTATACCAGTCACTGTTTGCTTAAAATGTTAATCGTTTGAGCTGACCAGCACATTTTTTCTTTATTTGACGGTTCTCAAACGAACGGCAGCCGGTATAAAAACAGATATTTTTTTTTATATTTAAAATTTCTCTCCGCTCCTCTCCTTCGTTGTTTACTAATCTAAATTATGTTTTAAAAATCATTTGTCATGGCCAGTATGTGTCAAAATATCACACTTCTGTCCACACAGGACCAGTATTAATTTCACTTTAATATAAAGAAAATAGAAATTTAAATGTAAATTTTTAAAAGTTATTTCAATTTAAAAAAACAAAAATTCATTTTTATTTTTAAACTGACGTACATTGTTACGTACATTGTTTAATGTATTCTTTCCTTCAACGATTTGCATATATCTTGATCCTAATTGATTTCAAAATGTTAAATGAAACATTACAATCAGCAGAATATTAATAACAATGATCCGTTTAAGAAAAAAAAATATAAATAAAAAAAAAAAAAAAAAAAAAATCTAAATTTACAAATTTAAATTTTGTGGTTTTGTTCCGCATCTTTTCTCCTGCCGACCTCACGTCACCTTTTTGTATTCTTTTTCTTTCTCAGTCTCTTCCTATACCTTTTTAACGTTGGCTTGTTCCACAGCGCTAGTCGCCTTGCGCCGCCCGCCAAAGACGTAAAACAACAGGGCGTTGATCGATTCGATATACATCAAGGCGGCGCGGGCGTCAAGGGAAGCCACTATTACGACGTTAAGGTAAGGCGCTATATTTTTTTCCTTGTTTGAGTTTTAGAAATTCATAATGTTACTTGTTTCATTGATTTCGTTAACATTCGCCTTTCCGCTTTGGCAGATTGTAAAACGCCCACCGCCTAACGGCCGTACGTCGCATGGGCGGCGATTTCTGCAATAAGGAATATTTTCGGTGTGCGGAATCGGATGAATATTTACGGAATCATTTCAGAGGAGCGGATAGGAAATTTTCCGGAATATGAGGCGTCGGTAGTCCAGTGACCGTTATCGCTTCTCGGCCTTTTGGCTAAGATCAAAGTGTAGTATCTGTTCTTATCAGCTTAATATCTGATACGTGGCTCATTGAGTCACTACGATATTAAACTGATTTTTGGTACTCGGCGGGATGCCCGGGGCTTGCTCCGCTCTCGCCACGGGTCGGCCCGGTATTGCAGTTCTTCCGGGAATGGCCCATTCAATTTCAATAATGTACGATTGGTCTCTCTCTCTCAATAAAAACAGCTCACTGCTGGTCAGTCAGAGTGATATGGTATTTATTCTATACCAGTCACTGTTTGCTTAAAATGTTAATCGTTTGAGCTGACCAGCACATTTTTTCTTTATTTGACGGTTCTCAAACGAACGGCAGCCGGTATAAAAACAGATATTTTTTTTTATATTTAAAATTTCTCTCCGCTCCTCTCCTTCGTTGTTTACTAATCTAAATTATGTTTTAAAAATCATTTGTCATGGCCAGTATGTGTCAAAATATCACACTTCTGTCCACACAGGACCAGTATTAATTTCACTTTAATATAAAGAAAATAGAAATTTAAATGTAAATTTTTAAAAGTTATTTCAATTTAAAAAAACAAAAATTCATTTTTATTTTTAAACTGACGTACATTGTTACGTACATTGTTTAATGTATTCTTTCCTTCAACGATTTGCATATATCTTGATCCTAATTGATTTCAAAATGTTAAATGAAACATTACAATCAGCAGAATATTAATAACAATGATCCGTTTAAGAAAAAAAAATATAAATAAAAAAAAAAAAAAAAAAAAATCTAAATTTACAAATTTAAATTTTGTGGTTTTGTTCCGCATCTTTTCTCCTGCCGACCTCACGTCACCTTTTTGTATTCTTTTTCTTTCTCAGTCTCTTCCTATACCTTTTTAACGTTGGCTTGTTCCACAGCGCTAGTCGCCTTGCGCCGCCCGCCAAAGACGTAAAACAACAGGGCGTTGATCGATTCGATATACATCAAGGCGGCGCGGGCGTCAAGGGAAGCCACTATTACGACGTTAAGGTAAGGCGCTATATTTTTTTCCTTGTTTGAGTTTTAGAAATTCATAATGTTACTTGTTTCATTGATTTCGTTAACATTCGCCTTTCCGCTTTGGCAGATTGTAAAACGCCCACCGCCTAACGGCCGTACGTCGCATGGGCGGCGATTTCTGCAATAAGGAATATTTTCGGTGTGCGGAATCGGATGAATATTTACGGAATCATTTCAGAGGAGCGGATAGGAAATTTTCCGGAATATGAGGCGTCGGTAGTCCAGTGACCGTTATCGCTTCTCGGCCTTTTGGCTAAGATCAAAGTGTAGTATCTGTTCTTATCAGCTTAATATCTGATACGTGGCTCATTGAGTCACTACGATATTAAACTGATTTTTGGTACTCGGCGGGATGCCCGGGGCTTGCTCCGCTCTCGCCACGGGTCGGCCCGGTATTGCAGTTCTTCCGGGAATGGCCCATTCAATTTCAATAATGTACGATTGGTCTCTCTCTCTCAATAAAAACAGCTCACTGCTGGTCAGTCAGAGTGATATGGTATTTATTCTATACCAGTCACTGTTTGCTTAAAATGTTAATCGTTTGAGCTGACCAGCACATTTTTTCTTTATTTGACGGTTCTCAAACGAACGGCAGCCGGTATAAAAACAGATATTTTTTTTTATATTTAAAATTTCTCTCCGCTCCTCTCCTTCGTTGTTTACTAATCTAAATTATGTTTTAAAAATCATTTGTCATGGCCAGTATGTGTCAAAATATCACACTTCTGTCCACACAGGACCAGTATTAATTTCACTTTAATATAAAGAAAATAGAAATTTAAATGTAAATTTTTAAAAGTTATTTCAATTTAAAAAAACAAAAATTCATTTTTATTTTTAAACTGACGTACATTGTTACGTACATTGTTTAATGTATTCTTTCCTTCAACGATTTGCATATATCTTGATCCTAATTGATTTCAAAATGTTAAATGAAACATTACAATCAGCAGAATATTAATAACAATGATCCGTTTAAGAAAAAAAAATATAAATAAAAAAAAAAAAAAAAAAAAAATCTAAATTTACAAATTTAAATTTTGTGGTTTTGTTCCGCATCTTTTCTCCTGCCGACCTCACGTCACCTTTTTGTATTCTTTTTCTTTCTCAGTCTCTTCCTATACCTTTTTAACGTTGGCTTGTTCCACAGCGCTAGTCGCCTTGCGCCGCCCGCCAAAGACGTAAAACAACAGGGCGTTGATCGATTCGATATACATCAAGGCGGCGCGGGCGTCAAGGGAAGCCACTATTACGACGTTAAGGTAAGGCGCTATATTTTTTTCCTTGTTTGAGTTTTAGAAATTCATAATGTTACTTGTTTCATTGATTTCGTTAACATTCGCCTTTCCGCTTTGGCAGATTGTAAAACGCCCACCGCCTAACGGCCGTACGTCGCATGGGCGGCGATTTCTGCAATAAGGAATATTTTCGGTGTGCGGAATCGGATGAATATTTACGGAATCATTTCAGAGGAGCGGATAGGAAATTTTCCGGAATATGAGGCGTCGGTAGTCCAGTGACCGTTATCGCTTCTCGGCCTTTTGGCTAAGATCAAAGTGTAGTATCTGTTCTTATCAGCTTAATATCTGATACGTGGCTCATTGAGTCACTACGATATTAAACTGATTTTTGGTACTCGGCGGGATGCCCGGGGCTTGCTCCGCTCTCGCCACGGGTCGGCCCGGTATTGCAGTTCTTCCGGGAATGGCCCATTCAATTTCAATAATGTACGATTGGTCTCTCTCTCTCAATAAAAACAGCTCACTGCTGGTCAGTCAGAGTGATATGGTATTTATTCTATACCAGTCACTGTTTGCTTAAAATGTTAATCGTTTGAGCTGACCAGCACATTTTTTCTTTATTTGACGGTTCTCAAACGAACGGCAGCCGGTATAAAAACAGATATTTTTTTTTATATTTAAAATTTCTCTCCGCTCCTCTCCTTCGTTGTTTACTAATCTAAATTATGTTTTAAAAATCATTTGTCATGGCCAGTATGTGTCAAAATATCACACTTCTGTCCACACAGGACCAGTATTAATTTCACTTTAATATAAAGAAAATAGAAATTTAAATGTAAATTTTTAAAAGTTATTTCAATTTAAAAAAACAAAAATTCATTTTTATTTTTAAACTGACGTACATTGTTACGTACATTGTTTAATGTATTCTTTCCTTCAACGATTTGCATATATCTTGATCCTAATTGATTTCAAAATGTTAAATGAAACATTACAATCAGCAGAATATTAATAACAATGATCCGTTTAAGAAAAAAAAATATAAATAAAAAAAAAAAAAAAAAAAAATCTAAATTTACAAATTTAAATTTTGTGGTTTTGTTCCGCATCTTTTCTCCTGCCGACCTCACGTCACCTTTTTGTATTCTTTTTCTTTCTCAGTCTCTTCCTATACCTTTTTAACGTTGGCTTGTTCCACAGCGCTAGTCGCCTTGCGCCGCCCGCCAAAGACGTAAAACAACAGGGCGTTGATCGATTCGATATACATCAAGGCGGCGCGGGCGTCAAGGGAAGCCACTATTACGACGTTAAGGTAAGGCGCTATATTTTTTTCCTTGTTTGAGTTTTAGAAATTCATAATGTTACTTGTTTCATTGATTTCGTTAACATTCGCCTTTCCGCTTTGGCAGATTGTAAAACGCCCACCGCCTAACGGCCGTACGTCGCATGGGCGGCGATTTCTGCAATAAGGAATATTTTCGGTGTGCGGAATCGGATGAATATTTACGGAATCATTTCAGAGGAGCGGATAGGAAATTTTCCGGAATATGAGGCGTCGGTAGTCCAGTGACCGTTATCGCTTCTCGGCCTTTTGGCTAAGATCAAAGTGTAGTATCTGTTCTTATCAGCTTAATATCTGATACGTGGCTCATTGAGTCACTACGATATTAAACTGATTTTTGGTACTCGGCGGGATGCCCGGGGCTTGCTCCGCTCTCGCCACGGGTCGGCCCGGTATTGCAGTTCTTCCGGGAATGGCCCATTCAATTTCAATAATGTACGATTGGTCTCTCTCTCTCAATAAAAACAGCTCACTGCTGGTCAGTCAGAGTGATATGGTATTTATTCTATACCAGTCACTGTTTGCTTAAAATGTTAATCGTTTGAGCTGACCAGCACATTTTTTCTTTATTTGACGGTTCTCAAACGAACGGCAGCCGGTATAAAAACAGATATTTTTTTTTATATTTAAAATTTCTCTCCGCTCCTCTCCTTCGTTGTTTACTAATCTAAATTATGTTTTAAAAATCATTTGTCATGGCCAGTATGTGTCAAAATATCACACTTCTGTCCACACAGGACCAGTATTAATTTCACTTTAATATAAAGAAAATAGAAATTTAAATGTAAATTTTTAAAAGTTATTTCAATTTAAAAAAACAAAAATTCATTTTTATTTTTAAACTGACGTACATTGTTACGTACATTGTTTAATGTATTCTTTCCTTCAACGATTTGCATATATCTTGATCCTAATTGATTTCAAAATGTTAAATGAAACATTACAATCAGCAGAATATTAATAACAATGATCCGTTTAAGAAAAAAAAATATAAATAAAAAAAAAAAAAAAAAAAAAATCTAAATTTACAAATTTAAATTTTGTGGTTTTGTTCCGCATCTTTTCTCCTGCCGACCTCACGTCACCTTTTTGTATTCTTTTTCTTTCTCAGTCTCTTCCTATACCTTTTTAACGTTGGCTTGTTCCACAGCGCTAGTCGCCTTGCGCCGCCCGCCAAAGACGTAAAACAACAGGGCGTTGATCGATTCGATATACATCAAGGCGGCGCGGGCGTCAAGGGAAGCCACTATTACGACGTTAAGGTAAGGCGCTATATTTTTTTTCCTTGTTTGAGTTTTAGAAATTCATAATGTTACTTGTTTCATTGATTTCGTTAACATTCGCCTTTCCGCTTTGGCAGATTGTAAAACGCCCACCGCCTAACGGCCGTACGTCGCATGGGCGGCGATTTCTGCAATAAGGAATATTTTCGGTGTGCGGAATCGGATGAATATTTACGGAATCATATCAGAGGAGCGGATAGGAAATTTTCCGGAATATGAGGCGTCGGTAGTCCAGTGACCGTTATCGCTTCTCGGCCTTTTGGCTAAGATCAAAGTGTAGTATCTGTTCTTATCAGCTTAATATCTGATACGTGGCTCATTGAGTCACTACGATATTAAACTGATTTTTGGTACTCGGCGGGATGCCCGGGGCTTGCTCCGCTCTCGCCACGGGTCGGCCCGGTATTGCAGTTCTTCCGGGAATGGCCCATTCAATTTCAATAATGTACGATTGGTCTCTCTCTCTCAATAAAAACAGCTCACTGCTGGTCAGTCAGAGTGATATGGTATTTATTCTATACCAGTCACTGTTTGCTTAAAATGTTAATCGTTTGAGCTGACCAGCACATTTTTTCTTTATTTGACGGTTCTCAAACGAACGGCAGCCGGTATAAAAACAGATATTTTTTTTTATATTTAAAATTTCTCTCCGCTCCTCTCCTTCGTTGTTTACTAATCTAAATTATGTTTTAAAAATCATTTGTCATGGCCAGTATGTGTCAAAATATCACACTTCTGTCCACACAGGACCAGTATTAATTTCACTTTAATATAAAGAAAATAGAAATTTAAATGTAAATTTTTAAAAGTTATTTCAATTTAAAAAAACAAAAATTCATTTTTATTTTTAAACTGACGTACATTGTTACGTACATTGTTTAATGTATTCTTTCCTTCAACGATTTGCATATATCTTGATCCTAATTGATTTCAAAATGTTAAATGAAACATTACAATCAGCAGAATATTAATAACAATGATCCGTTTAAGAAAAAAAAATATAAATAAAAAAAAAAAAAAAAAAAAAATCTAAATTTACAAATTTAAATTTTGTGGTTTTGTTCCGCATCTTTTCTCCTGCCGACCTCACGTCACCTTTTTGTATTCTTTTTCTTTCTCAGTCTCTTCCTATACCTTTTTAACGTTGGCTTGTTCCACAGCGCTAGTCGCCTTGCGCCGCCCGCCAAAGACGTAAAACAACAGGGCGTTGATCGATTCGATATACATCAAGGCGGCGCGGGCGTCAAGGGAAGCCACTATTACGACGTTAAGGTAAGGCGCTATATTTTTTTCCTTGTTTGAGTTTTAGAAATTCATAATGTTACTTGTTTCATTGATTTCGTTAACATTCGCCTTTCCGCTTTGGCAGATTGTAAAACGCCCACCGCCTAACGGCCGTACGTCGCATGGGCGGCGATTTCTGCAATAAGGAATATTTTCGGTGTGCGGAATCGGATGAATATTTACGGAATCATTTCAGAGGAGCGGATAGGAAATTTTCCGGAATATGAGGCGTCGGTAGTCCAGTGACCGTTATCGCTTCTCGGCCTTTTGGCTAAGATCAAAGTGTAGTATCTGTTCTTATCAGCTTAATATCTGATACGTGGCTCATTGAGTCACTACGATATTAAACTGATTTTTGGTACTCGGCGGGATGCCCGGGGCTTGCTCCGCTCTCGCCACGGGTCGGCCCGGTATTGCAGTTCTTCCGGGAATGGCCCATTCAATTTCAATAATGTACGATTGGTCTCTCTCTCTCAATAAAAACAGCTCACTGCTGGTCAGTCAGAGTGATATGGTATTTATTCTATACCAGTCACTGTTTGCTTAAAATGTTAATCGTTTGAGCTGACCAGCACATTTTTTCTTTATTTGACGGTTCTCAAACGAACGGCAGCCGGTATAAAAACAGATATTTTTTTTTTATATTTAAAATTTCTCTCCGCTCCTCTCCTTCGTTGTTTACTAATCTAAATTATGTTTTAAAAATCATTTGTCATGGCCAGTATGTGTCAAAATATCACACTTCTGTCCACACAGGACCAGTATTAATTTCACTTTAATATAAAGAAAATAGAAATTTAAATGTAAATTTTTAAAAGTTATTTCAATTTAAAAAAACAAAAATTCATTTTTATTTTTAAACTGACGTACATTGTTACGTACATTGTTTAATGTATTCTTTCCTTCAACGATTTGCATATATCTTGATCCTAATTGATTTCAAAATGTTAAATGAAACATTACAATCAGCAGAATATTAATAACAATGATCCGTTTAAGAAAAAAAAAATATAAATAAAAAAAAAAAAAAAAAAAAAATCTAAATTTACAAATTTAAATTTTGTGGTTTTGTTCCGCATCTTTTCTCCTGCCGACCTCACGTCACCTTTTTGTATTCTTTTTCTTTCTCAGTCTCTTCCTATACCTTTTTAACGTTGGCTTGTTCCACAGCGCTAGTCGCCTTGCGCCGCCCGCCAAAGACGTAAAACAACAGGGCGTTGATCGATTCGATATACATCAAGGCGGCGCGGGCGTCAAGGGAAGCCACTATTACGACGTTAAGGTAAGGCGCTATATTTTTTTCCTTGTTTGAGTTTTAGAAATTCATAATGTTACTTGTTTCATTGATTTCGTTAACATTCGCCTTTCCGCTTTGGCAGATTGTAAAACGCCCACCGCCTAACGGCCGTACGTCGCATGGGCGGCGATTTCTGCAATAAGGAATATTTTCGGTGTGCGGAATCGGATGAATATTTACGGAATCATTTCAGAGGAGCGGATAGGAAATTTTCCGGAATATGAGGCGTCGGTAGTCCAGTGACCGTTATCGCTTCTCGGCCTTTTGGCTAAGATCAAAGTGTAGTATCTGTTCTTATCAGCTTAATATCTGATACGTGGCTCATTGAGTCACTACGATATTAAACTGATTTTTGGTACTCGGCGGGATGCCCGGGGCTTGCTCCGCTCTCGCCACGGGTCGGCCCGGTATTGCAGTTCTTCCGGGAATGGCCCATTCAATTTCAATAATGTACGATTGGTCTCTCTCTCTCAATAAAAACAGCTCACTGCTGGTCAGTCAGAGTGATATGGTATTTATTCTATACCAGTCACTGTTTGCTTAAAATGTTAATCGTTTGAGCTGACCAGCACATTTTTTCTTTATTTGACGGTTCTCAAACGAACGGCAGCCGGTATAAAAACAGATATTTTTTTTTTATATTTAAAATTTCTCTCCGCTCCTCTCCTTCGTTGTTTACTAATCTAAATTATGTTTTAAAAATCATTTGTCATGGCCAGTATGTGTCAAAATATCACACTTCTGTCCACACAGGACCAGTATTAATTTCACTTTAATATAAAGAAAATAGAAATTTAAATGTAAATTTTTAAAAGTTATTTCAATTTAAAAAAACAAAAATTCATTTTTATTTTTAAACTGACGTACATTGTTACGTACATTGTTTAATGTATTCTTTCCTTCAACGATTTGCATATATCTTGATCCTAATTGATTTCAAAATGTTAAATGAAACATTACAATCAGCAGAATATTAATAACAATGATCCGTTTAAGAAAAAAAAATATAAATAAAAAAAAAAAAAAAAAAAAAATCTAAATTTACAAATTTAAATTTTGTGGTTTTGTTCCGCATCTTTTCTCCTGCCGACCTCACGTCACCTTTTTGTATTCTTTTTCTTTCTCAGTCTCTTCCTATACCTTTTTAACGTTGGCTTGTTCCACAGCGCTAGTCGCCTTGCGCCGCCCGCCAAAGACGTAAAACAACAGGGCGTTGATCGATTCGATATACATCAAGGCGGCGCGGGCGTCAAGGGAAGCCACTATTACGACGTTAAGGTAAGGCGCTATATTTTTTTCCTTGTTTGAGTTTTAGAAATTCATAATGTTACTTGTTTCATTGATTTCGTTAACATTCGCCTTTCCGCTTTGGCAGATTGTAAAACGCCCCACCGCCTAACGGCCGTACGTCGCATGGGCGGCGATTTCTGCAATAAGGAATATTTTCGGTGTGCGGAATCGGATGAATATTTACGGAATCATTTCAGAGGAGCGGATAGGAAATTTTCCGGAATATGAGGCGTCGGTAGTCCAGTGACCGTTATCGCTTCTCGGCCTTTTGGCTAAGATCAAAGTGTAGTATCTGTTCTTATCAGCTTAATATCTGATACGTGGCTCATTGAGTCACTACGATATTAAACTGATTTTTTGGTACTCGGCGGGATGCCCGGGGCTTGCTCCGCTCTCGCCACGGGTCGGCCCGGTATTGCAGTTCTTCCGGGAATGGCCCATTCAATTTCAATAATGTACGATTGGTCTCTCTCTCTCAATAAAAACAGCTCACTGCTGGTCAGTCAGAGTGATATGGTATTTATTCTATACCAGTCACTGTTTGCTTAAAATGTTAATCGTTTGAGCTGACCAGCACATTTTTTCTTTATTTGACGGTTCTCAAACGAACGGCAGCCGGTATAAAAACAGATATTTTTTTTTATATTTAAAATTTCTCTCCGCTCCTCTCCTTCGTTGTTTACTAATCTAAATTATGTTTTTAAAAATCATTTGTCATGGCCAGTATGTGTCAAAATATCACACTTCTGTCCACACAGGACCAGTATTAATTTCACTTTAATATAAAGAAAATAGAAATTTAAATGTAAATTTTTAAAAGTTATTTCAATTTAAAAAAACAAAAATTCATTTTTATTTTTAAACTGACGTACATTGTTACGTACATTGTTTAATGTATTCTTTCCTTCAACGATTTGCATATATCTTGATCCTAATTGATTTCAAAATGTTAAATGAAAACATTACAATCAGCAGAATATTAATAACAATGATCCGTTTAAGAAAAAAAAATATAAATAAAAAAAAAAAAAAAAAAAAAATCTAAATTTACAAATTTAAATTTTGTGGTTTTGTTCCGCATCTTTTCTCCTGCCGACCTCCACGTCACCTTTTTGTATTCTTTTTCTTTCTCAGTCTCTTCCTATACCTTTTTAACGTTGGCTTGTTCCACAGCGCTAGTCGCCTTGCGCCGCCCCGCCAAAGACGTAAAACAACAGGGGCGTTGATCGATTCGATATACATCAAGGCGGCGCGGGCGTCAAGGGAAGCCACTATTACGACGTTAAGGTAAGGCGCTATATTTTTTTTCCCTTGTTTGAGTTTTAGAAATTCATAATGTTACTTGTTTCATTGATTTCGTTAACATTCGCCTTTCCGCTTTGGCAGATTGTAAAACGCCCCACCGCCTAACGGCCGTACGTCGCATGGGCGGCGATTTCTGCAATAAGGAATATTTTCGGTGTGCGGAATCGGATGAATATTTACGGAATCATTTCAGAGGAGCGGATAGGAAATTTTCCGGAATATGAGGCGTCGGTAGTCCAGTGACCGTTATCGCTTCTCGGCCTTTTGGCTAAGATCAAAGTGTAGTATCTGTTCTTATCAGCTTAATATCTGATACGTGGCTCATTGAGTCACTACGATATTAAACTGATTTTTGGTACTCGGCGGGATGCCCGGGGCTTGCTCCGCTCTCGCCACGGGTCGGCCCGGTATTGCAGTTCTTCCGGGAATGGCCCATTCAATTTCAATAATGTACGATTGGTCTCTCTCTCTCAATAAAAACAGCTCACTGCTGGTCAGTCAGAGTGATATGGTATTTATTCTATACCAGTCACTGTTTGCTTAAAATGTTAATCGTTTGAGCTGACCAGCACATTTTTTTCTTTATTTGACGGTTCTCAAACGAACGGCAGCCGGTATAAAAACAGATATTTTTTTTTATATTTAAAATTTCTCTCCGCTCCTCTCCTTCGTTGTTTACTAATCTAAATTATGTTTTAAAAATCATTTGTCATGGCCAGTATGTGTCAAAATATCACACTTCTGTCCACACAGGACCAGTATTAATTTCACTTTAATATAAAGAAAATAGAAATTTAAATGTAAATTTTTAAAAGTTATTTCAATTTAAAAAAAACAAAAATTCATTTTTATTTTTAAACTGACGTACATTGTTACGTACATTGTTTAATGTATTCTTTCCTTCAACGATTTGCATATATCTTGATCCTAATTGATTTCAAAATGTTAAATGAAACATTACAATCAGCAGAATATTAATAACAATGATCCGTTTAAGAAAAAAAAATATAAATAAAAAAAAAAAAAAAAAAAAAATCTAAATTTACAAATTTAAATTTTGTGGTTTTGTTCCGCATCTTTTCTCCTGCCGACCTCACGTCACCTTTTTGTATTCTTTTTCTTTCTCAGTCTCTTCCTATACCTTTTTAACGTTGGCTTGTTCCACAGCGCTAGTCGCCTTGCGCCGCCCGCCAAAGACGTAAAACAACAGGGCGTTGATCGATTCGATATACATCAAGGCGGCGCGGGCGTCAAGGGAAGCCACTATTACGACGTTAAGGTAAGGCGCTATATTTTTTTCCTTGTTTGAGTTTTAGAAATTCATAATGTTACTTGTTTCATTGATTTCGTTAACATTCGCCTTTCCGCTTTGGCAGATTGTAAAACGCCCACCGCCTAACGGCCGTACGTCGCATGGGCGGCGATTTCTGCAATAAGGAATATTTTCGGTGTGCGGAATCGGATGAATATTTACGGAATCATTTCAGAGGAGCGGATAGGAAATTTTCCGGAATATGAGGCGTCGGTAGTCCAGTGACCGTTATCGCTTCTCGGCCTTTTGGCTAAGATCAAAGTGTAGTATCTGTTCTTATCAGCTTAATATCTGATACGTGGCTCATTGAGTCACTACGATATTAAACTGATTTTTGGTACTCGGCGGGATGCCCGGGGCTTGCTCCGCTCTCGCCACGGGTCGGCCCGGTATTGCAGTTCTTCCGGGAATGGCCCATTCAATTTCAATAATGTACGATTGGTCTCTCTCTCTCAATAAAAACAGCTCACTGCTGGTCAGTCAGAGTGATATGGTATTTATTCTATACCAGTCACTGTTTGCTTAAAATGTTAATCGTTTGAGCTGACCAGCACATTTTTTTCTTTATTTGACGGTTCTCAAACGAACGGCAGCCGGTATAAAAAACAGATATTTTTTTTTATATTTAAAATTTCTCTCCGCTCCTCTCCTTCGTTGTTTACTAATCTAAATTATGTTTTAAAAATCATTTGTCATGGCCAGTATGTGTCAAAATATCACACTTCTGTCCACACAGGACCAGTATTAATTTCACTTTAATATAAAGAAAATAGAAATTTAAATGTAAATTTTTAAAAGTTATTTCAATTTAAAAAAACAAAAATTCATTTTTATTTTTAAACTGACGTACATTGTTACGTACATTGTTTAATGTATTCTTTCCTTCAACGATTTGCATATATCTTGATCCTAATTGATTTCAAAATGTTAAATGAAACATTACAATCAGCAGAATATTAATAACAATGATCCGTTTAAGAAAAAAAAATATAAATAAAAAAAAAAAAAAAAAAAAAAATCTAAATTTACAAATTTAAATTTTGTGGTTTTGTTCCGCATCTTTTCTCCTGCCGACCTCACGTCACCTTTTTGTATTCTTTTCTTTCTCAGTCTCTTCCTATACCTTTTTAACGTTGGCTTGTTCCACAGCGCTAGTCGCCTTGCGCCGCCCGCCAAAGACGTAAAACAACAGGGCGTTGATCGATTCGATATACATCAAGGCGGCGCGGGCGTCAAGGGAAGCCACTATTACGACGTTAAGGTAAGGCGCTATATTTTTTTCCTTGTTTGAGTTTTAGAAATTCATAATGTTACTTGTTTCATTGATTTCGTTAACATTCGCCTTTCCGCTTTGGCAGATTGTAAAACGCCCACCGCCTAACGGCCGTACGTCGCATGGGCGGCGATTTCTGCAATAAGGAATATTTTCGGTGTGCGGAATCGGATGAATATTTACGGAATCATTTCAGAGGAGCGGATAGGAAATTTTCCGGAATATGAGGCGTCGGTAGTCCAGTGACCGTTATCGCTTCTCGGCCTTTTGGCTAAGATCAAAGTGTAGTATCTGTTCTTATCAGCTTAATATCTGATACGTGGCTCATTGAGTCACTACGATATTAAACTGATTTTTGGTACTCGGCGGGATGCCCGGGGCTTGCTCCGCTCTCGCCACGGGTCGGCCCGGTATTGCAGTTCTTCCGGGAATGGCCCATTCAATTTCAATAATGTACGATTGGTCTCTCTCTCTCAATAAAAACAGCTCACTGCTGGTCAGTCAGAGTGATATGGTATTTATTCTATACCAGTCACTGTTTGCTTAAAATGTTAATCGTTTGAGCTGACCAGCACATTTTTTCTTTATTTGACGGTTCTCAAACGAACGGCAGCCGGTATAAAAACAGATATTTTTTTTTATATTTAAAATTTCTCTCCGCTCCTCTCCTTCGTTGTTTACTAATCTAAATTATGTTTTAAAAATCATTTGTCATGGCCAGTATGTGTCAAAATATCACACTTCTGTCCACACAGGACCAGTATTAATTTCACTTTAATATAAAGAAAATAGAAATTTAAATGTAAATTTTTAAAAGTTATTTCAATTTAAAAAAACAAAAATTCATTTTTATTTTTAAACTGACGTACATTGTTACGTACATTGTTTAATGTATTCTTTCCTTCAACGATTTGCATATATCTTGATCCTAATTGATTTCAAAATGTTAAATGAAACATTACAATCAGCAGAATATTAATAACAATGATCCGTTTAAGAAAAAAAAATATAAATAAAAAAAAAAAAAAAAAAAAAAATCTAAATTTACAAATTTAAATTTTGTGGTTTTGTTCCGCATCTTTTCTCCTGCCGACCTCACGTCACCTTTTTGTATTCTTTTTCTTTCTCAGTCTCTTCCTATACCTTTTTAACGTTGGCTTGTTCCACAGCGCTAGTCGCCTTGCGCCGCCCGCCAAAGACGTAAAACAACAGGGCGTTGATCGATTCGATATACATCAAGGCGGCGCGGGCGTCAAGGGAAGCCACTATTACGACGTTAAGGTAAGGCGCTATATTTTTTTTCCTTGTTTGAGTTTTAGAAATTCATAATGTTACTTGTTTCATTGATTTTCGTTAACATTCGCCTTTCCGCTTTGGCAGATTGTAAAACGCCCACCGCCTAACGGCCGTACGTCGCATGGGCGGCGATTTCTGCAATAAGGAATATTTTCGGTGTGCGGAATCGGATGAATATTTACGGAATCATTTCAGAGGAGCGGATAGGAAATTTTCCGGAATATGAGGCGTCGGTAGTCCAGTGACCGTTATCGCTTCTCGGCCTTTTGGCTAAGATCAAAGTGTAGTATCTGTTCTTATCAGCTTAATATCTGATACGTGGCTCATTGAGTCACTACGATATTAAACTGATTTTTTGGTACTCGGCGGGATGCCCGGGGCTTGCTCCGCTCTCGCCACGGGTCGGCCGGTATTGCAGTTCTTCCGGGAATGGCCCATTCAATTTCAATAATGTACGATTGGTCTCTCTCTCTCAATAAAAACAGCTCACTGCTGGTCAGTCAGAGTGATATGGTATTTATTCTATACCAGTCACTGTTTGCTTAAAATGTTAATCGTTTGAGCTGACCAGCACATTTTTTCTTTATTTGACGGTTCTCAAACGAACGGGCAGCCGGTATAAAAACAGATATTTTTTTTTATATTTAAAATTTCTCTCCGCTCCTCTCCTTCGTTGTTTACTAATCTAAATTATGTTTTAAAAATCATTTGTCATGGCCAGTATGTGTCAAAATATCACACTTCTGTCCACACAGGACCAGTATTAATTTCACTTTAATATAAAGAAAATAGAAATTTAAATGTAAATTTTTAAAAGTTATTTCAATTTAAAAAAACAAAAATTCATTTTTATTTTTAAACTGGACGTACATTGTTACGTACATTGTTTAATGTATTCTTTCCTTCAACGATTTGCATATATCTTGATCCTAATTGATTTCAAAATGTTAAATGAAACATTACAATCAGCAGAATATTAATAACAATGATCCGTTTAAGAAAAAAAAATATAAATAAAAAAAAAAAAAAAAAAAAAATCTAAATTTACAAATTTAAATTTTTGTGGTTTTGTTCCGCATCTTTTCTCCTGCCGACCTCACGTCACCTTTTTGTATTCTTTTTCTTTCTCAGTCCTCTTCCTATACCTTTTTAACGTTGGCTTGTTCCACAGCGCTAGTCGCCTTGCGCCGCCCGCCAAAGACGTAAAACAACAGGGCGTTGATCGATTCGATATACATCAAGGCGGCGCGGGCGTCAAGGGAAGCCACTATTACGACGTTAAGGTAAGGCGCTATATTTTTTTCCTTGTTTGAGTTTTAGAAATTCATAATGTTACTTGTTTCATTGATTTCGTTAACATTCGCCTTTCCGCTTTGGCAGATTGTAAAACGCCCACCGCCTAACGGCCGTACGTCGCATGGGCGGCGATTTCTGCAATAAGGAATATTTTCGGTGTGCGGAATCGGATGAATATTTACGGAATCATTTCAGAGGAGCGGATAGGAAATTTTCCGGAATATGAGGCGTCGGTAGTCCAGTGACCGTTATCGCTTCTCGGCCTTTTGGCTAAGATCAAAGTGTAGTATCTGTTCTTATCAGCTTAATATCTGATACGTGGCTCATTGAGTCACTACCGATATTAAACTGATTTTTGGTACTCGGCGGGATGCCCGGGGCTTGCTCCGCTCTCGCCACGGGTCGGCCCGGTATTGCAGTTCTTCCGGGAATGGCCCATTCAATTTCAATAATGTACGATTGGTCTCTCTCTCTCAATAAAAACAGCTCACTGCTGGTCAGTCAGAGTGATATGGTATTTATTCTATACCAGTCACTGTTTGCTTAAAATGTTAATCGTTTGAGCTGACCAGCACATTTTTTTCTTTATTTGACGGTTCTCAAACGAACGGCAGCCGGTATAAAAACAGATATTTTTTTTTTATATTTAAAATTTCTCTCCGCTCCTCTCCTTCGTTGTTTACTAATCTAAATTATGTTTTAAAAATCATTTGTCATGGCCAGTATGTGTCAAAATATCACACTTCTGTCCACACAGGACCAGTATTAATTTCACTTTAATATAAAGAAAATAGAAATTTAAATGTAAATTTTTAAAAGTTATTTCAATTTAAAAAAACAAAAATTCATTTTTATTTTTAAACTGACGTACATTGTTACGTACATTGTTTAATGTATTCTTTCCTTCAACGATTTGCATATATCTTGATCCTAATTGATTTCAAAATGTTAAATGAAACATTACAATCAGCAGAATATTAATAACAATGATCCGTTTAAGAAAAAAAAATATAAATAAAAAAAAAAAAAAAAAAAAAATCTAAATTTACAAATTTAAATTTTGTGGTTTTGTTCCGGCATCTTTTCTCCTGCCGACCTCACGTCACCTTTTTGTATTCTTTTTCTTTCTCAGTCTCTTCCTATACCTTTTTAAACGTTGGCTTGTTCCACAGCGCTAGTCGCCTTGCGCCGCCCGCCAAAGACGTAAAACAACAGGGCGTTGATCGATTCGATATACATCAAGGCGGCGCGGGCGTCAAGGGAAGCCACTATTACGACGTTAAGGTAAGGCGCTATATTTTTTTCCTTGTTTGAGTTTTAGAAATTCATAATGTTACTTGTTTCATTGATTTCGTTAACATTCGCCTTTCCGCTTTGGCAGATTGTAAAACGCCCACCGCCTAACGGCCGTACGTCGCATGGGCGGCGATTTCTGCAATAAGGAATATTTTCGGTGTGCGGAATCGGATGAATATTTACGGAATCATTTCAGAGGAGCGGATAGGAAATTTTCCGGAATATGAGGCGTCGGTAGTCCAGTGACCGTTATCGCTTCTCGGCCTTTTGGCTAAGATCAAAGTGTAGTATCTGTTCTTATCAGCTTAATATCTGATACGTGGCTCATTGAGTCACTACGATATTAAACTGATTTTTGGTACTCGGCGGGATGCCCGGGGCTTGCTCCGCTCTCGCCACGGGTCGGCCCGGTATTGCAGTTCTTCCGGGAATGGCCCATTCAATTTCAATAATGTACGATTGGTCTCTCTCTCTCAATAAAAACAGCTCACTGCTGGTCAGTCAGAGTGATATGGTATTTATTCTATACCAGTCACTGTTTGCTTAAAATGTTAATCGTTTGAGCTGACCAGCACATTTTTTTCTTTATTTGACGGTTCTCAAACGAACGGCAGCCGGTATAAAAACAGATATTTTTTTTTATATTTAAAATTTCTCTCCGCTCCTCTCCTTCGTTGTTTACTAATCTAAATTATGTTTTAAAAATCATTTGTCATGGCCAGTATGTGTCAAAATATCACACTTCTGTCCACACAGGACCAGTATTAATTTCACTTTAATATAAAGAAAATAGAAATTTAAATGTAAATTTTTAAAAGTTATTTCAATTTAAAAAAACAAAAATTCATTTTTATTTTTAAACTGACGTACATTGTTACGTACATTGTTTAATGTATTCTTTCCTTCAACGATTTGCATATATCTTGATCCTAATTGATTTCAAAATGTTAAATGAAACATTACAATCAGCAGAATATTAATAACAATGATCCGTTTAAGAAAAAAAAATATAAATAAAAAAAAAAAAAAAAAAAAAAATCTAAATTTACAAATTTAAATTTTGTGGTTTTGTTCCGCATCTTTTCTCCTGCCGACCTCACGTCACCTTTTTGTATTCTTTTTCTTTCTCAGTCTCTTCCTATACCTTTTTAACGTTGGCTTGTTCCACAGCGCTAGTCGCCTTGCGCCGCCCGCCAAAGACGTAAAACAACAGGGCGTTGATCGATTCGATATACATCAAGGCGGCGCGGGCGTCAAGGGAAGCCACTATTACGACGTTAAGGTAAGGCGCTATATTTTTTTCCTTGTTTGAGTTTTTAGAAATTCATAATGTTACTTGTTTCATTGATTTCGTTAACATTCGCCTTTCCGCTTTGGCAGATTGTAAAACGCCCACCGCCTAACGGCCGTACGTCGCATGGGCGGCGATTTCTGCAATAAGGAATATTTTCGGTGTGCGGAATCGGATGAATATTTACGGAATCATTTCAGAGGAGCGGATAGGAAATTTTCCGGAATATGAGGCGTCGGTAGTCCAGTGACCGTTATCGCTTCTCGGCCTTTTGGCTAAGATCAAAGTGTAGTATCTGTTCTTATCAGCTTAATATCTGATACGTGGCTCATTGAGTCACTACGATATTAAACTGATTTTTGGTACTCGGCGGGATGCCCGGGGCTTGCTCCGCTCTCGCCACGGGTCGGCCCGGTATTGCAGTTCTTCCGGGAATGGCCCATTCAATTTCAATAATGTACGATTGGTCTCTCTCTCTCAATAAAAACAGCTCACTGCTGGTCAGTCAGAGTGATATGGTATTTATTCTATACCAGTCACTGTTTGCTTAAAATGTTAATCGTTTGAGCTGACCAGCACATTTTTTTCTTTATTTGACGGTTCTCAAACGAACGGCAGCCGGTATAAAAAACAGATATTTTTTTTTATATTTAAATTTTCTCTCCGCTCCTCTCCTTCGTTGTTTACTAATCTAAATTATGTTTTAAAAAATCATTTGTCCATGGCCAGTATGTGTCAAAATATCACACTTCTGTCCACACAGGACCAGTATTAATTTCACTTTAATATAAAGAAAATAGA
>NW_026734220.1:5000-20018 GCF_028476545.2 Physella acuta
CAAAAGTTGATACGGATCTACGATTTTGATATAATACTTATATATGAAATTTCATCAACCTAGCTGTAACGGTACTCAAGTTATCGTGTTTACACACGGACACACACACAGACACACACACACACACACACAGACATACGGACAAGATTGCAAAATTATGTTTTTCCGTATCAGTGAGGTGTAAAACGTCGAGATTTGTAAAAATCTCGATTTTTTTTTTTTGCACGATTACAATACTTTCTCTATACTACGTATATACGAGAAAGTAAAAAGCAAAAAGTTTCTAAATATTTAAAAAGAATACAAATATTTTTACTTTCATTTCTGCAAATTTTCTTCTAGTGTTTTTTTTTAGTATCTCGCGCAAGCACAATGCAATTTTCTTACGTAATGTAATAGTACGCAATTTACCCTCGCTTTGTCCCTGCGAAAACAATGAGATTTAGCACGGATGAGCTGGTTTGCTGAACGCTTCGTTGAGATTTGTTAGATAGTTGCAGCAGAACAATGTGTCATGCAGATACGAGAGATAAAAACGTCGATGTTTAGCATGGAGGGAAGGGAGAGAATCTCGGGCAAAATTCTGGCTTAGAAAAACACAATAAAATATTTGACAGTGGGTTCGGGGAGTTTTCGGAATTTAAAAATAAAGGATTGTTTAGGAAAAAGATGAGTACTTTAAATCTGAATCAGAGTTTGAAGGACATGAGTCCTCAAGGCCGGTTTAACCAGGTCACGTGGGGTAATCCACTAGATCACGTGGGATAATCCGTAAGAGTTACGTAACCTTAGAGTTTGCGCAATCAAATACAACCTGTCCAACTATTCATATATATTAAGACTAGTTTATGAAATTTACTAAGGTTAATCGTTTTCTTCGTTCTTTTTTCTAGAGATGGAAGAGATTCCCTCCAACACAGTGTTTCTTCCAGACTTTTTTCTCCCGGGGGGGACGGACTTGAAATTTCTGGGGGACGGTAGACTTTCCCCCCCCCCCCCCCCACCCAAAGAGATGCCTGGAAGAAACTCTGCTCCAACACAATTATTACGTGTCAACTTGTTATGCGCCATATAGGCCTTGACTCCGATTTCAGACAGCTTTTCTCTTTTGGATTTGCTTCCATAGCCTTTGTCCAACCAAGAACAAATTACGGTTAAAAAAAAATTAAAAAATAGATAATAGATTATTCCACATTTCGAGTCACCAGCGAACCGAGGCGGCAGTAAGACTTTTCCCCAGGAATGAAATTTAATTAATTGTTCATTGTTTTAATGCAGAGTTTCTTCCAGGCATCTCTTCTGAGGGGGGGGGGGGGGGCTCGCCCCAAGAACGTCTACCGCACCCCCTTCCTCCCCCCCCCCCCACCGGAACGAAATGGAATTTTTATAGAAGAAAATATATGCTTTTATCAGTGTCCGCCACCCCCCCTCCCCAAGAAAATGTGAGACCGCCCCCCCCCCCCGAAAGTTTTGAGTGCCCCCCCCCCCCCCTGGAGAAAAAGTGAGGAAAAAAACACTGTTTTAATGTTATTCAACGTTAATACTTAAGAGGAAGATCAAATCTATTATTCTTTAATGCTCAGTTATTAGATGGAATGCCATAGCGCTGAAGAGTTCATCAACTTCTCCATGTCGGCTGTTAACTATTATTCTCGTCTCGTTTTCTTCATCGTTTTGTAATTTAAAATGTTATTTGATGTGCTTTTTTGAATTATGTTTGTTTTGTTTAAAATTCTGCATTCATTCATCAAATTTCAACACACTGGCAATAAATAAAATATATCAATGGCGAAACAAAAGTGCTGAAATAAATGGAATTTAATAAGTGAATGCACTGTTTCAATTGGAAAATAATTTAAAAACAAAGAAAAACAGAACACCCCACCTCAATCAATTTTTTTTTAAATTAACCGATGTTTAAATATTTGTTTCTCTCCGAACTGAGATAAAAATCAGGAATTTATTTACGGTAAGTTTAAGTTTTGAGTTCATTGACATCCACTCATTATAATTATCCTCACTTTTAAAACACCATACATGTTTGTTCAGCCAACCGTGAGTAATTAACCTCAAAACCACCCCCCTCCTACCCCTCGGTGATACTCGACTGAAAACCATTGTTTTCGCGATTACAAACTCATTAACCAAGTCTAGACAGGATAACTAGCTACATCCAAACCAATACCCAAATGAATGGCCCATATAATGAGGAACTGGACAGGAGGGTCGAGAACATTCCAAGTACGAAAGGTCTAATATTTTTTGATGTCATGGACCAGTGGACGGAAGAGTCCATTGCACGTGCAAACCAAATCTATCTTCTTTCAAACATTCGGTCCGTTACCTTGGGCGCTGCACTTTATAGGCTACGGTGATGGCTTTTCCTGTTGTTTTAGAGAACCTGGAATTGAATAATAAAATAAAATATGTTATTTAACAAAGATACGCCGTGGTCGGGTGAGAAGCGTGTGGTTGTCGACTCTAAATGGTCTGAGTTCAGACCCCATACCGGGATCGTCGTGGTCAGGTGGGAAGCGTGTGGTTGTCGACTCTAAATGGCCCGAGTTCAGACCCCATACCGGGGCCGTCGTGATCAGGTGGGAAGCGTGTGGTTGTCGACTCTAAATGGCCCGAGTTCAGACCTCATGCAGATGAGACTCGTTAGCTGGAGACAGCAACACATCCCCATTCAAATAACTTCAAAGGACAAAGGCTTTGGCAGCAAATTCATAAAGAAAAGGAGCCTGGAGTCAACAGGCCATATGGCAATACTTAATCGTGTAGGAGGTTGTCGATTTAAATGTAATACAATTACGAATAAAGAGGAAATGGGGAGATTTATATTTCATTTTCAGTAAATATTTACAATGCTATTCAACTGTAGTTATAAAATCCGATGCATGGCTTTCAAACTTCTAAACAAAATAATTAACCGTAATAATTTGTGCATACCAGACGTTAAATGGGGCAGGTGAAGTAGTGTTATAACTGCTGTGTTCTATATGTGTACCACAGTTATGCAGTGAGAGGGTACAACTACCTGATCCAATACCATCTTTCCATATCACCACCATTTGATTATGTTTAGCTATCCTACAGTATATCTTGGGACACGACGACATCAACGCTACGAATGATTTAACAGAATGACATCGGTTACTAACTCTATTTATTGCACAATAAGAAATGGACATCGGACAGCTTGGATAAACGATACTACAACTAGACAACCTAACTCTAACATCACACGGACAAGACTAACTTCAATCTTCTTCCCCGGCAACAACAGAACTCACACTAAAACGTCACTTTCTTGCGTACAGCGTCACACACTCACTCGTTCAAAATACGGCCGCACCATCAATCATGCGCACCGATCTCTCAAGTCAAACATGCATCATAACAAGTAGAGTTCACCTCTTTTCGTGACCTCGACAAATAAAAAAGAATACTGTAGCCAGTTCTATACTCAGATTGTTTTACTTTCCAAAACGCGCCGGGTACCCATCAGAGCTGGGTAGACTCAAGGATGTGCTACTGACTCGAGTTTCTCGAACTCAAGTCTTTCGATTGACAAGCGTGCGTTCTACTGGAATACCACGACGTCCCATTTTCACGCATGACAAATTTTTTTTTTTCAAAACTATTGACGATCGTATGTCAAGAGCATAGAATTGATTATCGTTACGAGTTCCTCGCCGCTTATTTAGAAACTACGGTCAAAAATTGAACGTTCCTATGTAAAAGTAGAAAAAATAAAAATCCGAAAACAAATTAAAATCCATCATTAAACTACATCAAGCTTGTTCGCATCACAGTTAATCATAGCGTCAGTCTATTAAAAAAAAATAATTCTCCATCAATTATTTCTGACGCAACTGTCGGTGAAAATTACCTGCACCTATTAGTTAGCAGACGATCGGGGTTATTGACCTCAGCACACGATACCAGTGACAGATCATACCCCAGAGACTCCCCCAGCGTGCACGCATGCACATGCACGTGCACGGCTTAACGGCCGTACTCACGCGAGGCTGTTAGGGTAATCGGCTTATAATTTACAAGGCAAATTGAGAAGTCAACGAATCTCTGTCGGCTGTTCATTAATGGCCGATTAAAACGCTTTATCCCAGTAATGTACGGGGGATGATGTAAACATTTAAGTAGACTGATTGGCAGATCTGTTTTCTTACGGCAGGTTACAGCATACGCAGTACTTAATATATATGTGTGTATGTGTGTATATTTATTTATTTATATGGGAGCCGGCCGATTTCCCGAATGGACACTTGCCCGAATGGGACAAATAGCCGAATGGCATTTTTTCGGGCTAATAGCATTCGGGCAAGTGGCTTTCGGTCATTTGTATATATACTACGGTATATATATATATATATATATATATATATATATATATATATATATATATAAATTTGGCCTTTGTGTGTGAGTGTGTGTGTGTGTGTGTATTTGTGTTTGTATTTAGTAGGTATAGTTTTTGAAGCCGATGCAACTTTTACATTTGACATCTCATTGACAAATATCTGCATGTTTTTTACACCCGGCGTTCAATTGGATTTCAATTTTGATTCGGCTTCAGGCAAATTTGACATAAACTTGACAAAAATGAAAAAGACAAGTTGATACTTGTCTCTTGTGGGAAATGTTAAAGAAATTACAAGCTTGAGCATAAAGACGACATCGCAAAGAAGAGATGTGTATAGTATTGACATTTAGTTAAAACGCAAACAAAAAATAAACGACATTTGGTAATTGAAACTGGTGAGTAGCGGAAATGACTTGAATACGTCGGCGTTTCTTGAGGTGACAGCAGGAACAGGTCGCAGCTGTTGTATTCTTCCACGGTCAGGTCGGATACGTCAATCATTACGTTGGCTTGTGGGAGTGAGAAGAAGCACAGTACATATACGATTGGGGATGGAGTGGCCTAGCGGTAGAGAGCTGGACTGCTAACCCGTAAGTCTCGAGTTCGAATCTGGGTTCAAGTCAGTAGACCGTCCCTGAGTCCACCCAGCTCTGATGGGTACCTAACACACGTTAGGGTAAGTAAAGGCGGCTGAGCATAGTGCTATCCCTTCATATGCCGAGGTCACAGAAACAAGTGAACTCTACTTCACTTGCCCCATAAACCGTCTGGTTTGAATTGGAACTTTTACATATATGATTGGAGCTTGACTTAGGTCTGATGGACTTTGTGTACAAGAGTAGACTGCTGATAGAGTAATAGATGGGCTAGGGATAATGACGTACTTCTATAAATTCCATTCATTCAAACAATCAACCAATCAATCAACGAGTCAAACATCCCTTGAGCAATCCAATCAGAGACGAACGAAAAACAAGCAAATATCAGAAAATTACAAACAACATAACAATTTAATTTTTAAACCTTTTAACAGTTCCAGAATGTAATTATATTAAAGTTCCAGTTGCAACATAATGCAGGGTCGTACATCCAAGTAAAGTAAAAAAAGTTTCCCTTTCAAACTTGACGGTCAATGGGGCAAGTGAAGTAGAGTTCACTTGTTTCTGTGACCTCGGCATTCGAAGAGATAGAGTGGTCAGCACTAAGCCCAGACGCTTTTACTTTCCCTACCGTGAGTTAGGTCTACTGACTTGAACCCGGATTCGAACTCTAAACTTATGGGTTAGCAGTCAAGCACTCTACCGCTAGACCACTCCATCCCAGTCTACAGACCAGTATATGCTAATCTTATAACAGCTGTGAAGTAATCAGAGAACTACGGCATAACCAAACATCGTAGCGAAAACCTAATCGTACGATTAGTGACACAAATATGCATTGGAAGTGGAATTTGTGTGGAGGGTTAAATTGGGTTTTTTGAGGGTTAGGGATTGGGGTGAAAGACCGATGTAGGTTTATATTAACCCATTAATTTTCGAACCTGTTTCTCAGGTCCACCGTCCACCCCAACCCTCCCCTACTTATGCATAATTAAACAGTTTAAAGTGGAGCGTGGTTAATTCGCAATGTGATTTCTTTTTTAAACACCGACAAAATGTATCAGTGAGTACGTCTGGGATTTTAAACACACTCTCACGCGCGCGCACACACACACACACACACAAATAAACACACACACACACGCGCGCGCGCACGCGTGCACTAATTGAAACGTAAGATACAAAGGCAAGAAACAAAATGTGCACTTTATAGCTTTTGTGGGTAAAGCAATTTTCTTTTCAGGACTTACCCCCAACCCCTATTGCACACACACATACGCATGCATACTGTTTTTGCGATGGATTAAAAACAAGTTAATTAAAAAGTCTAGTGACATTTAAGCGCAATTTCCTTATGTTATCTAAAAATAGCTCTGTCAAGAGCAGGGTTAGTAAGACCATTGGTTAAAATACATGTTTTATTTACAATATAGTTACATGACTAAAAACCATTGCGCGCCTAGCTACTGAACGTGATTGACGCAGCCATTGAACGTGATGGCGCCGCTATTGAACGTGTGGTGTGGTTGGAAAAAATGCCTACTAATTCGGTCAAAATTTTAATTAATTGAAAATTTTTTTTGTGACCGAACGAAAGGATATTTTTGAAAACTTTCTTCGGCAATATTGTTCTAAATTATAGCAGGAATCGATTGGTACATGTTTCAAGTCGCTAAGTTGTCTGGTTGCCGAGATATGGGCCAAAAACTGCATTTTTTCGAGGTTTTTTGGCTTTTCCGGGAAATCCATGAAAGAAACCCGGAATTTGTATGGCCTATGCTCATCCTCGTAACTTACTTAACATAATTGCTTTTGGAACTAGTCATCGATATTGCTTCGTTGAGGAGGAGATACGACTTAAAGCTGCGGACACACATTCATACATCCATCCATCCATCCATTCATCCAGAAATGACGGGTTAATAAACGCAATTCTCCAGAATGGAAATTGCGCTAAAAATAAAATGCCGAATCAAACCACTTGAACCAGTCCCCCCCCCTCTCCCCTGAATCTCTGATAATAAGACAGAAGAGGGAATGTAAAAGTAGGTCTAATATGAAATAGGGCTAATATTGCAGTAGGGCTAATATGAAATAGGGCTAATAGAGCAGTAGGGCCGATAAGAAATAGGGCTAATAGAGCAGTAGGGATATTGTGAGATAAGGGCTAATAAAGCAGTAGGGTTAATATGAAACAGGGCTAATAGAGCAGTTGGACTAATATGAAATAAGGGCTAACATCGCAGTAGGGCTAGTGTCAAATAGGGCTAATATTGCTGTAGGGCTAATATGAAATAGGGCTAATAGAGTAGTAGGACTAATATGACATATTGGCTAATATTCCTTAAGGTTTATGTAACAGTCGGGTTAAATCGACGGTGGTGCTATTTTGTCAGCTGAGGTAATACAAGATAAGGGCTAACGAGAAAGGGCTAATGTGACAGTCTTACGGCTGTAAGGAGTGTTTCTTCCAGACTTTTTTTCTCCGGTGGGGCACTTGAAATTTTCGGGGGGGGGGGGGCGGTAGACTTTCTTCAGGGGGGGGGGGGCGGACACTGTTAAAAGTATATATTTTCTACATAAATTATATAAATTTCTTTCCGTTTCGGGGGGGGGGGGGGGGCGGTAGAATTTTTTCGGTGGGGGGAGATGCCTGGAAGAAACTTTGACTGTAAGCATAGTGTAACAGTGGGGTTTATATGAATATAGGGCTAGAATGACAGTAGGGCAAACATGTCTGTTAGGCTAAAGGGGAAACAGGGATAATCTGACAATCGGTGTAACATGACAGCAGCGTTATTGTGATTTTAGGGCTAATGTATTTGTATTGTTAGTATAATTTTAGGGCTAACTTGTGTGTAGGGCTAACATGGCTGTAGGGCTAACTTGGCTGTAGGGCTAACATGGCTGTAGGGCTAACATGGCTGTAGGGCTAACACGGCTGTAGGGCTAACATGGCTGTAGGGCTAACATGGCTGTAGGGCTAACATGGCTGTAGGGCTAACATGGCTGTAGGGCTAACATGGCTGTAGGGCTAACATGGCTGTAGGGCTAACATGGCTGTAGGGCTAACATGGCTGTAGGGCTAACTTGTGTGTAGGGCTAACATGGCTGTAGGGCTAAAATGGCTGTAGGGCTAACACGGCTGTAGGGCTAACATGGCTGTAGGGCTAACATGGCTGTAGGGCTAACTTGTGTGTAGGGCTAACATGGCTGTAGGGCTAACATGGCTGTAGGGCTAACATGGCTGTAGGGCTAACTTGTGTGTAGGGCTAACATGGCTGTAGGGCTAACATGGCTGTAGGGCTAACATGGCTGTAGGGCTAACATGGCTGTAGGGCTAACTTGTGTGTAGGGCTAACATGGCTGTAGGGCTAACATGGCTGTAGAGCTAACATGGCTGTAGGGCTAACTTGTCTGTAGGGCTAACATGGCTGTAGGGTTAACATGGCTGTATGGCTAACATGGCTGTAGGGCTAACATGGTTGTAGGGCTAACTTGGCTGTAGGGCTAACATGGCTGTAGGGCTAACATGGCTGTAGGGCTAACTTGGCTGTAGGGCTAACATGGCTGTAGGGCTAACATGGCTGTAGTACAGATATGATTGTAGAGTCCATATTGATTTTATGACAAATATGATTGACTTTACGGCTAATAGGATTGCATGGGTTTATATAATTGTAGGGCTCATACGATTGTACGGCTAAAATGAATGTAGGGCTAATATGATTGTAGGATTGATGTGCAAATAGTATATTTTGTCGACTAGGGGGCATTATGCCATTACATCTAATAAAACAGAAGGGCTAATGCGACGACTGTACGAGAAAATATGACAGTTCATCTATACAATATTGAAATAAAGTTCAAACGAAAATGTCATATACGTGTCACACTTTTCTTTACGCAGAGTTTTAAAAAAAATGTTCTCTAGATTTTTAGAGGTAACTGGTTCAATGACCAGGCTTATCAAAAAACTAGACCAAATAAACGATTTGATAAAAAACTAGACCAAATAGAAATTTTGATAAGAAGAAAAAAAAACTAGCCTTAATCTATTTTAGATACAGTCGGATATCTTGTGTTACAGATTGTATAACACGTGACCTTTCATCAGTGGCGTAGCCAGGATCGTCTCAAGGGGGGGGTTCCAATTTTTACCCGGGGACAAACTTTCGATTTGCACCCCCCCCCTCAAACTTTCGATTTGCACCCCACCCTCAAACTTTCGATTTGCACCCCCCCCCCCTCAAACTTTCGATTTGCACCCCCCCCTCAAACTTTCGATTTGCACCCCCCCCTCAAACTTTCGATTTGCACCCCCCCCCCTCAAACTTTCGATTTGCACCCCCCCCTCATACTTTTTATATATACCGAGGGGTCTATGGGGGGGGTTATGACCCCCCCTAACCCCCCCCTGCCTACGCCACTGCCTTTCATACAAGTGTGACGTCATAGGAAATTTGTATTTAAATTCTACAATCGTAAATTATGAAGTGTGTTGTTTCGCAATGAATTGTTGTTTAACGATGAATATAAATATACCAAAAGGGCAGAATATATATGAAGAGGTCAATATTTTTAAAAAAAATTAAAATATATTAAGCAAAAATGAAAAGTTCTAGGTAACATGATATTAATTGGTCAAGTTTGTTTCAACGGTTCTTCTGAAGCGTAAGAGGTTCGAGCAGAGGCGTAGCCTCCCATTCCGGAACCCGGGGAAAACTGGCTTCCCCCCCCCCTATTTTATAGTTATTCCTGTAGGTGAAAGCACCCCCTCCCACGGGTTGAAAATGTTGACTACGATTTTTACCAGTCACTATATGAAAATAGTTTTTATTTCGGATGTAGAATACAGTTAAATCAATGTGTAAAGTCTTATAGTCGATTATTTTCTTAGCTTTGACTGTGTTTAATTCACTACTCCAGCCTAAAATGGGCTTTTAATTTGTTTCAACCCCTTTTGGTTCCCACTTATTGTCGGCTCCCATAGCGGCCGCCCCACCCGCCTTCCCCTAGCTACGTCACTTGGTTCGAGTCCTACCATAACTAACCTATTTACATGACCCAGTAAAATTGTGTATGTGTACAACAATAAAAATAAGCTGGGGGTTAAATGTATGATCTTGTACATAATTTAACTCACAGAAACATATCCGCGCAGTTTTAATGGATCGCTGCTTGTAATAAGGGATTGACATTACATCCATGTATGCGTTTATCTGAAAACTGGAACATTACTTACTTCTAAATAAGTCATAGCGAACAGCTCATGTTTGATATCATTACGGTAATATATATATATATATATATATATATATATATATATATATATATATATATATATATATATATATATATATAATTATTTATATGTATATTTATATATATATATTTGTATAATTTTATATAAGACTATATATATATATATATATATATATATATATATATATATATATATATATATATATATATATATATATATATATATATATATATATATATATATATATATATATATATATATATATGGTCGAAAAAATAGACTACAATATGTAATCTATGTATGTATGCCAACTAGTTATAGATTTTTCTATGTCGGTCTGTTTGATGAAATTTGAAACTTTTTTTTGTAATGAAGGATATTTGACACCAATAAAAGAATCAGCTACGATACGTAGTGAAGTGACATATCCAAGCGGCGGAGTAATACAATAACACACAAATCAATATCCACATCCACATCCGCAGCGCCACACATCGACATAAGCATAAACACACACATTAACTGTTTTTCACTCACACTCAAACTCGCATTCACATTCACACACTCGCACTCACAAACTTGCAATCACACTCACACTCACACTCACACTCACACTCACACTCACACTCACACCTCACACTCACACTCACACTCACACTCACACTCACACTCACACTCACACCCAAACCCACACCCACACTCACAATCACACTCACACTCACACTCATAGTTATACTCACACTTGCACACACACTCACACTCACATTCATGCGCTTGCATCTGCAGGTACACGTGCACGCACATATACCCGTACATATAAACAAAAAGTTTTACATAATATCATACGACGATTCATCTCCATTTTGTACTCCACCGATTTCTCATTAGCTAAGCGCTGAAAGTTACCTCATCTTGCCCTTTAGTGTGTGGGCTTCACGCGTTCAAGTGGGCTGTTCGTGTTTGAGTGGGCTGTTAGTGTTTGAGTGGGCTGTTCATGTTTGAGTGGGCTGTTCGTGTTTGAGTGGGCTGTTCATGTTTGAGTGGGCTGTTCGTGTATAGGCTGTTCATATTTGAGTGGGCTGTTCATGTTTGAGTGGGCTGTTCGTGTATAGGCTGTTCATATTTGAATGGGCTGTTCGTGTTTGAGTGGGCTATTCTTGTTTGAGTGGGCTGTTCATGTTTGAGTGGGCTTATTTGGGTTTCTTTCTCCCCCACATGATCGCCCTTACACGAACTTAGACCTCGTTCAATGTCGATTTCGAATAACGTCTTTACCGTAAAACCCCTAAAAACCACACACTCTTTATATTCGTAGTTCTTAGCCTGGGTTCGATCGAACCACAAGGGGTTTCAGTGATTAAGTCTCATGGTTGGCTGTGGTCAAGACACACACCCAACTCATATAATTCACGATTGGATTTTGTCAATGCGAACGATATAACAATTAAGAAGGATTTGGTGAATGTAGAAATAGAACTTGTGGAGTTAGGGTTGAGAACCTCTACTTTATGTTTAATGGATATATTTTCAGCTGGATGTATGGATTATTGGTTCATAAACAAAATTGATCTCCCCGACCCGACTTTGTCTATAAATTATAACACAGGTTGTCGTTTCAACTCTATGAACTCTTTAAAATGGAGACAAGAAAGCTGCGCAACAAAAAAATGCGAAACGAAATAAATGCGCACAAAGAAGTGCGTAATGGCAATTTTGTTTTCCTAAGTCAGGCATTTATAAATATTAATAAAGAGTGACTAAATGCTCATTCTTGCTGACTTAAACAGTTTATTTCAGGCTTCTCTTTGGGGGTGGGGAGGAGTCTGAAGAACTCCACCCCCAACAGACATAAAGCACGTCTATCGCCCCCCCCCCCCCCACAGCGAAATAAATTTAAAAAAATAAAGAATACTGCCCCCTCCCCCCCTCTTAGGAACTTTTAAGTGCCCACCACTAATGTTTGAATTATCTCACAACCGGAGAAAATTGTCCCGAAAAAAAAAATAAAATAAAAAGTAGGATGTAAACTTGGCCATAATAAGCCTCATTACTAATTTGTAATTTCTTTCCGATATCAAAACCAGTTCCGAAATTTTATTCATCGCTCTCGCACGCCCTTTTAAATTTTTTTAGATTATTTATTTAGTCGACCGATTTTTTAACACCCCCACCCCCCTCCCCCCACTCTGTCAGTTTCTGTTCGTAAGCCCAGTCTATATTTAGTTACCTGTCTATCCCCATCACCCCATTGGACGTCCAACACTAAAGCCACCAGACGACGATGAGTAACCGCCTGTCCAAATTCTAGGTGGGAAAAAAATAATTGGACCTTAGATCTTCACAGGGCATTGGCTTTTGCGGACTACATACCTTTTTTTTTTAGGGGGGAGGGGGGTAGGGGGGGCGGGGGTTAGATAAAGAATTGTTTTAACATTTTTGACCCTAAAGTGTCAATTTGATTTATTTTTGACAGGAAACGAGTTGAAGAGATTATGTGCAGTTGAATATGTAGCGAGTTTGATCGTGGAATGAGGTTAGGATAAGGAAATGGTTTCATTTTTTTTAATGATAGGTTGTCAATGGGACGTCGTTCATACATGACATCACACCGGTTGATGTGGGGAGGTTGGGAAGGTGGTGGTTGTGTGTGTATGGGGGGGGGTAAAGTGGTGTGGGGCTTGTGTGGGGGTGTATGATAAGAACAGTGAATGTGGTGTGGGGCGGAAGGGGGGGTAGGGAAAGTTTGACGTCATACTTTTTGCATTTTTTTTTGTGTTTTTGTTAAACTGAAGTGTAGGAGTTGTTGAAAGAATTTAAATGTCAGTTATTTAAATTTAAAAAAAAAAAGAAATTCCATTTGAAGAGTGATGTCATTTCAATGGGGGGGGGGGGGGGGGTGCGGTCTTTTTGTGACTATGGAGGGGGGGGCGGGCGGACCGGGGGGGGGGGGGGGAGGGGTAAAACACATCAACAAAGCCTGAAGCTATATTACAGTGACAACAATATATGTCAGTTTCGCTTTGAGTACACCAGCATACTAAATCATACATTGTAAATCTTTATTTACAGTTTATGCAGTTTATACATAGGACCTATTATAAATGTTCTCTCCCCCCCCCCCTCTCTCTCTGTATATATATATATATATATATATATATATATATATATATATATATATATATATATATATATATATATATATATATATATATATATATATATAGGCCTATATATTTGTAATGGGGATGAGAATTATTTAAACATATTTTAACAGTAGAAACCATATCATGACAAAGCACCTTGAAGCTAACTGCCGATAAGATATAAAAATTCTGTTCAGGTACCATTGAATGCACAGCTGACCTACTGCCCTAATTTGTCCGTCTGTGCAGTCAGACCCTCCATGTTGAGGGCATAAAATAGATCAACGGCCTGCTCATTAAAAAAAAAAAATACCATCAAGCGGTTTTGAATTTCTTATCTGGCAAAGAGGACACAACCGCGTCGCGAGGAAACACACTGAGCACTGACGTCACAGGTTTCGTCATTCACGAGCTAAAAATAGAATACCTTGACTTGATTGAATTTTTTATTCCCGGTGAGTTGGAGGTTATACAACTGCACCGCGTACAGGAAATACCTTGTATTTATTTGATGTTAGGTAAACGTTATATAAAGCATGGAACAGTGGCGTAGCCAGGATCGTCTCAAGGGGGGGGGGGGGGGGGGGGGGGGGGGGGGGTTCCAATTTTTACCCGGGTACAAACTTTCGATTTGCACCCCCCCCCCCCCCCTCAAACTTTCGATTTGCACCCCCCCCTCAAACTTTCGATTTGCACCCCTCCCTCAAACTTTCGATTTGCACCCCCCCTCAAACTTTCGATTTGCACCCCCCCCCCTCAAACTTTCGATTTGCACCCCCCTCATACTTTTTCTATATACCGAGGGGTCTATGGGGGGGGGGTATGACCCCCCCCCCTAACCCCCCCCCCCTGCCTACGCCACTGGCATGGAATGTACCCTTCATAGTCGGAGGAAAGGGGAGGATGAAATAATTTTCACTTTTAATTAATAAGTTCTAAGGCTTGGAAAAGGTAGATTTGATGCAGTTATATGTTTTTATGAAGAAGAAAACTCATTAAAAAAGTATTTTAAAAAGTTATTTTTAATTGTGTAATGGTAAACGACTGCAGAGTTTAAGGCATCCCTTCCTGGGGGGGGGGGGGTGGTCACCGCCCATCCTTCCCCGAAGATTATCTAACCCCGTCCCCCCGAATGAAATAGAATGTTATATACAAAATGAATACCACAACCGGTGTCCGCGCCACCCCCCCGACCATGATATCTAAGCCCCCCCCCCCCCCCCCCTCCGCCATGAAGAAAAAAGGCTAAAGAAATGCTGAACGTTGGGATTTGGAACTTATGACGTCATTAAGTAGAAAAACTGGCTTTTTCTGTAATGACCTGGGACACACAGGGTGCGTTGGGGATACAGGAGGTGAGTATTAATAACAAAATCGCCGAAAAATAAGTGTCGCTATTTATAGATAACTCATGAAGTGATCAAGGCGATTTCCTTATCAGGACTCGCTGCTAATCAGAACTAAACTAGTAGACTTAGAGATTGTATAAAACCCGTGTAGCCTTTGCATCATCTTCTACTGTTCTCCGGGATTTTACTTTTTAAAGATTTCCTATTTTAAATCGCTGCTGAAAATTCTGAATAAAAACAGCAACATAAATCGAGTTCTAACACGGCTCATTTG
>NW_026734221.1:5000-20559 GCF_028476545.2 Physella acuta
TTTTAGTACAAAGTGGTGTGTTTATATTTTGAAGTAACTACAACTAATAAGTATATTAAATTATTCTTTGATTGCCATCTGTTTGTATAATTCTCAAAATATAGGACCTCTATGGTTTCATCTATTTAAATCGCTCGCAAAACTGATATTTTAACCCATACCCACTTTACTTTGATCTAGCTGCGTCGAGTGTTCAAATAAAAGTTTTCATTAAATGATAACGCTCTGAGCTAAATCATTTTACGTGTGATAAATGGCTGGGAATCAATGTATATAAATAATTTGCTTTTTACTAATTGTTAATTAAAATTGCATGTTTCTAAATAACATACTTTTTGAAATGTATAATCCATTTTAAGCTTTAAGAGATAAAGGTGAAAAAAAAAGAATAATCGAAAAAAAAACAACAACCGATAAATACGTATATACATGTTTTATTCCCTAAACACAAGCACGGTCATATGACATACATGAAATTATATTCATATATTTGTTTTCACTGAAAGTGGAGGTGGGGGAGATAGACTAACATCATTGGACGCCGCACCCGTCAACACCCTAACTAGTTACGCCACTGAGCTTAATGCAGCCTAATGAATATATACGATTAATATAATCTTGTATTCAACTAAATATTTTTCCAGTTTACTTTCACTAGAATATAAATTTTAATCATACAGGAGGTAAAAGCCAAACGTTGGAGTTCAGTCCCACGCCTTCAATAAGCAAGTGTAATAGAACATACACTTTTGATACCTCAGTTGTTTTCGAAGCGACACTAAACGTGACAGGTGTTAGCTTAACAGAGATAGAAAACAGCATTTTTGGAATAAAGTATGTAAGTATTACACTTTAAATTCTGCGTTCCTTCAACACTTCTTAGATTCTAACGAAGTTTAAGTTGCTTGGACGAAGATATATATATATATATATATATATATATATATATATATATATATATATATATATATATATATATATATATATATATATATATATATATATATATATATATATATATATATATATATATATAGGGTAAAGGAGGGCGTTAAGAGACACACTTTTTAGCACCTGTACATTTTTAAAGATTTCTACTAATCTAAGAATTTTTAGTATTGAAAATATGGCAAAATTATTCTAACATATCTTACACAATATAAAAATAATAACAAAGTCTATTAAATATACTTTAAATGGGTTTAATTGAACATTTATTGTCATACCCCCAAAATCAGTATTTGGGGTGAAAGGAGCCGGGCAATGGGGCAATAAGTATTATCTCCTAGTTTAGACTAACTCCGCAATAAAAATAATTAATTTCTAACCCCAAAATAGTTAATGCTGTGTACACACTTTAACTGATACTAGCTATCACTAGGCCCCAATGGGCCCAGTCTACAATTGATACAATTGCAGGTGTACATAGTACATAGGGCCTAAAGTCTAGTAGTTTACAGTAGGCACATTAGTATGCCTAGTGTGTAGCTAGTATACTAGTGTGTAGCTGTCCAGAGTTAACATTCTTGTATGTAAAAAGGGGTGGTACTAACTAATCTGCCTTAATGCTTTCCCCAGATAAGCCATGTGTGCTATACATTACATAACATGACATGGAGGTGAGAAATGTTGAGGGGAGAGCAGTGGTACTGGTTTCCCCTTTGTTCTCCTTGCTGGACCCTGAGGGCCATAAATTACATAAGGAGATGCTATTTCTGGTTGGCTGAGATCTAAGAACTTAGTCCATGCTACCTACAAAGAGATGAAGTTTTATGGTGGGTTAGATACAGGTGGGGTCTGGCTGTCATGGAGTTGAGAAATTGTGAGGGGAGAGCAGTGGTACTGATTCCTCTTTGGTCTCCACCCTGCTAGACAATGAAGGTCATATATTACATAGCATGCCACCCCAGATTGTCTGAGATCTGTAACCGTAATCCATGTTACCTAAAAAGAGATGAAGTTTTATGGTGGGCCAGAAACGGGTGGGGGCTGGGTATCATGGGGGTAAGACATTGTAAGGGGGGAACAGTGGTATTAATGTGTCTGTTTACTTCCCTGCTGGACCATGAGGGTCATAAATTACATAACATACCATCCCAGATTGGCTGAGACCTAAGAACATTTATTCCTGTTACCTACAAAGAGATTAGAAGTTTTATGGTTGGTTAGAAACAGGTGGGGGCTGAGTCGGCTGTATTGCCCCTTAGGGGTAATAAGTACCTGTACCATTTTAAAAATTACCTGGCTAACATCAGATGGCTGAATATTTACTTTTTAGCAGGTTAGAAATGTATTTCTATCATTTAGACACAAGTCTGTTTAACAATTAATACATTTTGTGTTAACTATTCCGATACCTGTGTCGTATTCAGTGGTCTAATAAATGAGAAACTTGCACGTAGGGTTTCAAGAGCCACATAACAATATCTGTTATAACGTTTCTGAACAGGCAAGCTAGTGGACAAAATTAATGTATTCATGTAGATTTAGTTATTATCTAACAAATAAAACCATTATGGTAATGATTACTCAAGTTTTACTCAGATAATGATAAAAATTTTATAGCATGGTAAAATGGGACAAATGTCGGCCATTTTGTTTTGGCACCAATAATTACTGTGCAAAAAAAATTCACCAAAATAAAACTTAACGCCCTCCTTTACCCTATATATATATATATATATATATATATATATATATATATATATATATATATATATATATATATGAGGAAGGCGACTGGTAGTACGGTACAGTTGAGAACAGTTGAGGACAGTTGAGAACCCAGTTGGTTATTGAACGATGTAGACGTGTGTGTTATGTGAGGATAGGAATTATGGACACGTGCATTCTGTTATGTGAGGACTAGTGAGGACAGTGGGGGTCAGTTGGTTCATTGTATTCTTGTGGAACATTGATGCATTGTTATGTGGAGCATTTCTATTGATTCATGTAATAAAGAGATCAATGTAAACCTGCATTTCCGAGTATCTATATTGTGGTCGATGTTGTGTGCTGGTCAAAGGTAGCACGAGTAAATACACTCGGTAACATTTGGCACTACAAGTAAATAGACTCGGTAACATTGGGCGCTGTCGACAGTGGAAGTCGGTAACATTTGTCGGCAGTGGTAACATATATATATATATATATATATATATATATATATATATATATATATATATATATATATATATATATAATAGGCCACGTTCGCAGTTCTCTCTCTCTCTCTCTCTGTCTGTCCGCAAAATATTTTCGCCGGACATCACATCAGAATCTACAGCGATATATCGAGAACTTTTTACGGACTTTTGTTGAAAATAATATGTTAAATGTTATAAATGTATAACCACAATTTTATTTAAAGAAGAAAAATAAAAAATAAAGGCGTATTCGAATATAGAGAAACAGTATTATTTATGCAACCGGAAAAGTGTATAAACTTGGGACAAGAACGCATTTAACAATGACGTCGCTTATTGTATACACTAAAATACTAAAACAAGAGCACGAAACTGATGACGTCATCTTCCGAGTTTAGAATTTTTAAAAATGAACTATTTCATTCAAATATGATTTAGAGCTATGTACGCTATGAAATGTAGACTAGATTTAGATCTAGTCTAGATCTAGAGATTCTAGATCTAGACTAGATCTAAATCTACGCAAAAACTACACTTAGACGCTACGTCGCTAAGATCTATTCTAGATCTAGATTTAGACTCTATCTACTGTAGAATCTATTCCAAAAATAAATTTCTATAATAAACTTTTTCAGGACTTAAATATTTTATAGAAATCTGTGTTTGTTTAGCAATGAAACTGGCTAATTTTGGGTAAAAAAAATAATTTTAAAAAATTGGCATATTCGTGTAAGTTATTTTTTTAAACACTTCTTTTATTCTCCATATTTTAAAAGGTACCTAATTAGCTGAGATGATAGTGTACTTGATACCAGACAGGTGGTGCTGGATCGAGACACACCAAGTCAAACCTATTTTTTTTTTTATATGTGAATCTTCCTATTTTAGAGTATAAAGAAAGGAACTACTTTGGAAATCTTTGTTTATCTATGCAATTTGCTAATCTCTATAATATATGAAGCAAAGTTGTTGGGTGCCCGACATCGGGCACTTCCCGGCGCCGCAGGCGCTTCAAATTTGGCAGAATTTTGCCTTGGGCGACAGAACACGGGGGCCGGTGCCGGTTGGCCTAAAGCAGGGGTCGGCAACCTTTTGAGACGGAAGAGCCAAAAGTTACAATTTACGAAGTTTCCCAGTTTTTAAAGAGCCACAAACATTTTTATTTCAATCTCGTGATATTTAATTATATATTATGTAGGCCTATATATATATATATATATATATATATATATATATATATATATATATATATATATATATATATATATATATATTTATATATATATATATATAAAGCAATGTATGTTTGTTTGTTTGTTTGTTTGTTTGTCCTTTATGCATTACTACACCTCTCATCACATCGCCGTGAAACTTTGGGAAGTTGTTGAGAATATTCCTGGGGAGGTTTCTGCGAAAAAAAATATTTCAAATTCGCAGGGGTGGCGCCCCGGCAGGGCGCGATTTGTTTTTTCTCTATATACGGTATATAAAAATAAAAATCGATTTTGATTTGACATCGTTCATCCGATAGCCATGAGACTTTGGTGAGTTCATTATAACACTCTAGGAAAGGGTTCTGTAAAAAACTAATTTTTTTAATTTCGCAAGGGCGGCGCCACGGGAGGGTGCGATTTTCCTCAATATACGGAATATAAAAATAATAAAAGTGAATTGCAGTGATACCGTTCATCCGATAATCATGAAACTTTGGGAATTCATTATAACACTCTAAGGAAGGGTTCTGTAAAAACAAATAATTAATTTAGCAAGGGAGGCACCATGGGAGGGTGCCATTTTTCACTTTATACGGTATATAAAAATAAAAGTCGATTTTGGTTTGGCATCGTTCATCCGATAGCAATGAGACTTTGGGGAGTTATTTATAACACTCTAGGTCTAGGGAAGGGTTCTGTAAACAAATAATTCTTAATTTTGCAAGGGCGGCGCCACGGGAGGGTGCGATTTTTCTCTATATACGGTATATAAAAATAAAAGTCGATTTTAGTTTGGCATCGTTCATCCGATAGCCATGAGACTTTGGGGAGTTAATTATAACACTCTAGGGAAGGGTTCTGTAAATAAATAATTTTTTAATTTCGCAAGGGCGGCGCCACAGGAAGGTGCAACTTTCTCTATATAGGGTATATAAAATTAAACGTCGATTGCGGTTTCACGGCGTTCATCCGATCGCCATCAAATTTTGGGGAGTTGATTAGAACACTACAGGGAAGGTTTCTGTTAAAAAAACTCCTCTTTTAAATTCGCAAGGGCGGCGCGACGGGAGGGTGCGATTTTTCTCTATATACGGTTTATAAAAATATAAGTCTATTTCGGTTTCACACCGTTCATCCGTGTACCATGAAGCCTTGGGGAGATGATTAGATCACTTAATGGTAGGGTTCTGCAAAAAAAAATATTTTTTTAATATTGCAAGGACGGTGCCCCCGAGGGGAGCGATTTTTTTCTCTATACACGGTATATAAAAAATAAAACTCGGATGCGGTTCATCCGAGTGCAATGAAACTTTAGGGAGTAGATGAGAATACTCCCGAGAATATTTCTGCGAAAAAGAAAACTAAAGTTTCTTAAGGGCGGCTCCATGTAGAGTACAATTTTCGTCAATACACGGTTTGGCGCCCAAAGTTTTAGAGCGACTATGTTGGCACTTGGCATCCGTTAATCGAGCGTCCTGCATAGAGAGTAAGGGTACTACTAAATTCAGCGGTAAAACTACAACAGGCTTCTAAAAATAACTTTGTAACGCGAGGAAATCCTGTACAGTTTCGTCACCTTGCAAACGATGAAAAAATAACTTTTTTAATATGAGGAGCCTACTGTAGAGTTTCGTCACTTTGCGAATGATGCAATAAGTATCTATTATTAGACGATTCAGACAGAAATTGAGATCGAGCATCTAATAATAGACCATTAGTAACGCTAGCATATTGCATCAGTCACACTGATGTTTAAAACACGTCAGATAATTTTTTACGTGTTAAAGAAAAAAATCCTGTTCATTTGTGTCACTTTAGCGAGTGACGAAATCTGCATCATTGTTTACAGCAGGGGCTCCAAACCCCGTGCCCTAGGGCGCCATGGCGCCCGCCGAACGATTCGTATGTGCCCGCCTCTAACTATTCGACAGAGACAGAATTTTTTCGTAAACATTATTGAAAGGTTAAAGGGGATGGAAATCGAAAGTTTGAGGGGGGGGGTGCAAATCGAAAGTTTGAGGGGGGGGGGTGCAAATCGAAAGTTTTGTCCCCGGGTGACTGGAAGGGTCGCTGCGCCTCTGGAAGGAGTTTGTCGATTTAAAATAGGTGGTGCCCGCCACCCTACCGATATTTGAGAATGTGCTCTAGAGTAAAAAAAGGTTGGGAACCCCTGGTTTACAGGATGCTATTGGCACGAGGGGTTATCCTATGAGCACGATGGCGCCTGTTAGGTTTAAGGAGCCAGGGGCCGTACGCTGCGCCTATGCGGTAGTGTAATCGGGAGGGGGGGTGGTGGGGGGTCACCGAAGTGTGTTCTACCTCATTATTTCGGTGAGTGATTAATGTACACTCAGGGTTTTCATGCGGTAGTGTAGGAAAACCCGTGTCCCGATAATTATTATCCAAGCGCAAGCATTGTTTACATTTAAATAACACAGTTTTAGAAAAGAAGGACACGCATTTAAGAACATACGATTGGTAATGCATTGGTGATATCCTTCTAATATATATCGTCAGACTTTCTTCTATCCCCGCGGCAACGCGCGGGGTCGGGTACGCTAGTATATATATAAATAGCTTTCAATATGAAATAATATTTATTCAAATAAAAACATACACATGTTTCGCACAAAAATATTAAGGTATTTTAGCTAGCTCTGCAAGAATTATAAAATCATTAATCAAATTATATAACTATATAATAATATTTACAATAGTAAATGAAAGTTTGTTTAAACCTTGCTCATAAGTTGTTTTCAGTTTCAAGCACGCCTCGAGATGTTTATTTGTTAGTTGGCTTCTTTGCTTTTTTATATACTCATGCAAGAAAACGCTTGCTCGAATGAGTATGTTGACCCGAAGATCGTCAGCACTTCGTTTGCAGACTTTTTCACCTCACTGTAGCATCATGGAAAACTATTCCATGCATCACAAAATAGTGCCTCAACTCGCGCCATTTCTTTTAGAGCTGTCCACCTGTGCAGCGATTCGTGCATGTTTTACTGGACCTCCAACTCTCCTAACTTGCTCTTAATATATGTGAACTTACCACTCCACAAATGTTTGGTTTTCAAATTCAGCAATTGCATTTGAAGCGAGCCAGCATCAATTCCAAAATGTTCAAAGTTAATCTCATTTGTTTTTGTGTTGCGAGCATCTACTATGAACGTCGGAGTACTTGCATTTGTTATGAATTGCTCAAATCTCTCAGTGAACCCATCCTTCGTTTTGTTTATAGTAATGCTGATGTGATTTATGTTAATAGTAGCATTGAATCCATCATGATATTTTTTTCAGATTTTTCAAAATTAAGTTATTTACCACTCTGCGTATCTTCAACAATCCACTTCTTTAAGCAAGGCATATGCTAGGTTTTCCTTTCCATGCAGTTTTACATTTAGCTCGTTTAGTTTCTTTATGATATCTACCATGAAGTTTAATGTTTCAATTCGGGATGGACAAGTAAATAGAAAGTACATTGAAATAGGGAGTAACAAAACATTCTAATATAATAGCGAGTGTTTATTGTTTATATTTATTTTTATACGTTCAACACCGAGTGTTGCAAAAAAAAATTATGAGTTTTAAACCTAAATTAAATATAAAAATTATTATTATTTGTGCATTGAGCTGAAGAGCCGCATCTTGACATCAACAGATCCGCATGCGGCTCGCGAGCCGCAGGTTGCCGACCCCTGGCCTAAAGGTCTACGATGAGGGGGTCAAAACAGACCTCGACTGACCGGCGCCTTTATGAGCTATAAATCGAAAAAAAAATTGTCCACGTAGGAACCTCTTCATAACTCCTGAGGTCGTGGACAGACCCTCGAGCGAATTAATTAAGCATTCAAATTCTCAATGTTTTTGAAAGCCTAAGCGAAGCTGGGCAGGATGCCTAGTATATATATAAGAGGGTTAGGTAGTCTTGTGTCTTGTGGTGTTAGGGTGAGGTCGTGTATGTAGTCAAGTCTTAGAATCGTTTGTTCAAGTCGTCGTATGTTTTTGTACGGTGCAATAATCGGTGTAGTGAACTAATTCTATCCTGTCGAGTCATTTGTCTGCGTTGATGTCGTACTTCAGTCGGAATTCTAGGATGAACTCCAAAATGGTTAGAATGGAACATGATGGTAGTCTAGACCCTCTCACTGGATAACTGCTGGATACATTGTACCCAGTTACAACATTCACCGTTAATATTGCTTTGCTTGCAAGAACACTAGAATGACCTAAATCGCAACAATCACTGTCGTTTTAATAAATTGTGTCAATGAACTGAGACCCACATAACGTTTTGATTTTTGATAATTGTTGTTTGATATTGTATTGTTCACAGAGAGCGGTGGATTTCTCCATTAGGGTCTTTATCCGAAATCAAAAGGTGCCACCAACTTGTTATTAAACATACACATATTGTAAACGTTTTTCTTCATTCTCTTCCTGTTTCTAGATGAATAATTTCTAGTTTTGTGAACATAAGTGTAACCCTCACTCAGTGGGGATGATTTTACCCACTGAGGTGTTGTGGTTAAGACGGGCTGACCCTGAGATTAAGTACACACCGACACCGACAGTTAGTTGTCCAGTTCTCGCTTTATTTAAAGCATCGCGCCATGAGGGCGATGCAACACAGTAGTACAAAACAAACTAGCCAAGAAGAAAGAATCCAAAAGACCAAAAGTAAAACTGTAGCCCTAAAACAAATGTAAATAAAAAAAGTTACATTCCTGACAACACCATGTGTAGGCTACAATATACACGGGTAACAATAAAATATGTTTTGGCCAGTACACAGTACTGCCAACAAGTACCAATACGTAGTACTTCAAATAAATACTTATATTAATACCCACCCTAACTAGTGTGCACATGCAACACTAGCAGGAATACATAAGTATTTTAACAAACATAATTTATATAACTACCTTCATTAGGTCTACATCTTGGTCCACAGACAGCAGCCTTGCGTGTGCGACACGGCTAGGCATGAAACTACCCACAATCCCATGTCACATGACATGGAACACAGGTAATTTCGCTCCCAAAAGCATAAAAAAAAACAACTACGTCCACAGAGCCACAGCCTCACAGGGGCCGCAACTCATTGAATTAAAACTTCATATTTTTACCCCCCTTGGCTGGTAACCATATGTGTTACATAAGCTTGTAGAATCACATCATATTCGGCAAGCCCACTTAAGCTGTCTATAAATGTCGCATACATTTAAATCTACTTAATATTTGTTAAAATCTGTGTATATAATAAAACTAAATATAATTAAACAAATACATAGATTTTGCAACAAAAAAAATGAGTAATATGATATGACGAAATAAGGCATTATTCTGGTTTCTTGTTAACATTCAGCAAGACACAACAGGTATTTTGACGTATTATACTTTGTTTATAGCACGGTTTGGCCAGCGACAGAGCAATAAACCGCTACACGAAAGTCTCGAGTTCGAATCCGGTTACAGTCAGTAACTAACGTTTATGGAAAGTAAAAGCGACTGGGATCAGTGCCGGCCACACTATCCCTTTATTAGCCGAGGTCACAGAAAAAAGGTAAACTTTACGTCACTTACGTCATGGACCGTCAGGTTCGAAAAGGACATTGTTTTTATTATAATTTGCGATATTTTGTCTGATACATTTTGTTCACATTTTGTCTTAGGGTTTTCTGTCTCTGAAATATTGGCATATGAGATAAATTTGTGTGATATATTTTTGTCGTGCAATATATATATATATATATATATATATATATATATATATATATATATATATATATATATATATATATATATATATATATATATATATATATATATACTAGCGTACCCGTCCCCGCGCGTTGCCGCGGGAATAGAAGAAGGGTTTCATCCATACGTTACCAATCCTATATTCTTAGACGCGCAACATTGTTTTCTAAAAGAGAGTTTTTAAATGAAAACAATGCCTGCGCTTGGATCATAAATACCTGGACACGGGTTTACCTACACTACCGCGTGAAAACCTTATGTGTACATTAATCACTCACCGAAATAATCAGGTAGAACACGCTTCGGTGACCACCCATGTGTCAGGGACATAGAGGGGCGCCCTCAGGGCCCCCCACCCCCCGATTACACTACCGCATAGGCGCGGCGTACGACCCCTGGCTCCTTAAAACTAACAGGCGCCATCGGCCAAATAGCATCCTGTTAATAATGATGCAGATTTCGTCATTCGCTAAAGTGACACAAATGAACAGGATTTTTTTCTTTAACACGAAAAAAAAATATTTGAAGTGTTTTAAATATCCGTGTGACTGATGCAATATGCTAGCGTTACTAATGGTCTATTATTAGATGCTCGATCTCAATTTCTGACTGGATTAAATAATAATAGGTGCTTATTGCATCATTCGCAAGGTGACTAAACTGTACAGAAGGATTTCCTCGCGTTACAAAGTTATTTTTAGAAGACTGTTGTAATTTTACCGCTGAATATAGTAGTACCCCTTACTCGCTATACAGGACGCTCGATTAACTGATGCCAAGTGCCAACATAGTCGCTCTAAAATTCTGGGCGCCAAACCGTGTATTGACGAAAGTTGTACCCTATATGGCGCCGCCCATAAGAAACTTTAGTTTTCTTTTTCGCAGAAATATTCTACTTCCTAAAGTTTAATGGCACTGGGATGAACCGCATCTGAGTTTTATTTTTTATATACCGTGTATAGAGAAAAAAAATCACTCCCCCCTGGGGGCGCCGCCCTTGCAATATTAAACAATATTTTTTTGCAGATCCCTACCATTAAGTGATCTAATCATCTCCCCAAAGTTTCATGGTACACGGATGAACGATGTGAAACCGAAATAGACTTTTATGTTTATAAACCGTATATAGAGAAAAATTGCAGCCTCCCGTGGCGCCGCCCTTGCGAAATTAAAAAAGGATTTTTTTTACAGAACCCTTTCCTGAATTGTTCTAATCAACTCCCACAAAGTCTCATGGCTATCGGATAACGGTGTCACACCAAAATCGACTTTTTTTAAAAATATACCGTATATAGAGAAAAATCGCACCCTCCCGTGGCGCCGCCCGTGCGAAATTAAAAATGATTTTTTACAGAACCCTTCCCTAGAGTTTTATAATGAACTCCCCAAAGTTTCATGCCTATCGGATGAACGGTGTCACTGCAATTCCCTTTAATTTTTTTTATATACCGTAAATAGAGAAAAATCGGACCCTCCCGTGGCGCCGCCCTTGCGAAATTAAAAATGATTTTTTTTACAGAACTTTTCCCTAGAGTGATATAATGAAATCCCCAAAGTCTCATGGCTATTGGATGAACGATGCCAAACCAAAATCGGCTTTTATTTTTATAAAGCGTATATAGAAAAAAACAAATCGCGCCCTGTCGGGGCGCCACCCTTGCGAATTTGAAATTTTCTTTTCGCAGAAACCTCCCCAGGAATATTCTCAACAACTTCCCAAAGGCGATGTGATGAGAGGTGTAGTAATGTAGTAATGTGTGTGTGTGTGTGTGTGTGTGTGTGTGTGTGTGTGTGTGTGTGTGTGTCTGTCTGTCTGTCTGTCTGTCTGTCTGTCTGTCTGTCTGTCTGTCTGTCTGCCTGCCTGCCTGCCTGCCTGCCTGCCTGCCTGCCTGTCTGTCTGTCTGTCTGTCTGTCTGTCTGTCTGTCTGTCTGTCTGTCTGTCTGTCTGTCTGTCTGTCTGTCTGTCTGTCTGTCTGTCTGTCTGTCTGTCTGTCTGTCTGTCTGTCTGTCTGTCTGTCTGTCTGTCTGTCTGTCTGTCTGTCTGTCTGTCTGTCTGTCTGTCTGTCTGTCTGTCTGTCTGTCTGTCTGTCTGTCTGTCTGTCTGTCTGCCTGCCTGCCTGCCTGCCTGCCTGCCTGCCTGCCTGTCTGTCTGTCTGTCTGTCTGTCTGTCTGTCTGTCTGTCTGTCTGTCTGTCTGTCTGTCTGTCTGTCTGTCTGTCTGTCTGTCTGTCTGTCTGTCTGTCTGTCTGTCTGTCTGTCTGTCTGTCTGTCTGTCTGTCTGTCTGTCTGTCTGTCTGTCTGTCTGTCTGTCTGTCTGTCTGTCTGTCTGTCTGTCTGTCTGTCTGTCTGTCTGTCTGTCTGTCTGTCTGTCTGTCTGTCTGTCTGTCTGTCTGTCTGTCTGTCTGTCTGTCTGTCTGTCTGTCTGTCTGTCTGTCTGTCTGTCTGTCTGTCTGTCCTTTATGCATTACTAGAGCGACTATGTTGGCACTTGGCATCCGTTAATCGAGCGTCCTGTTTAGCGAGTAAGGGGTACTACTATATTCAGCGGTAAAATTACAACAGTCTTCTAAAAATAACTTTGTAACGCGAGGAAATCCTTGTGTACAGTTTCCTGTTCATTTGTTTCACTTTGTTAACAGGATGCTATTTGGCACGATGGCGCGTGTTAGTTTTAAGGAGCCAGGGGCCGTACGTGGCGCCTTTGCGTTAGTGTAATCGGGGGGGGGGAGGCTCCTGAGAGCGCCCCTCTACGTCCCTGACACATGGGCGGTCACCGAAGTGTGTTCTACCATATTATTTCGGTGAACGATTTAATGTACACTCAAGGTTTTCATGCGGTGGTGCATATATATATATATATATATATATATATATATATATATATATATATATATATATATATATATATATATATATATATATATATAATGTATTTCTACCAGATGCCTGAATCTACAGAAAGAGGGGGATGCAGCTTCGTGATCAATAATCAGCGTTGCATTTTTAATAATTCATTTTGTCAATGCTTACAAATAAAGAAAGATTTCTACAAACTAAGATTCAATGTTATAAATTTGATCAACTGGGCAACAAACAACATGCTTATCTGCTTGTTTTGGATGAACACAGCGCTTCAAACTAATAACTTAAAATGTGTGACACATTCATCTTTAATAAGTAAGTGCATATAAGATTTTTACTAACACCAGTGGCGTTATTAACTCGGATGTAGCCGGTTGTAGCACATTAATGTATTATAACTAGAGAGAATTCGGTTTCAGCTGCATTATGTTATTTTTCTGTTTTTATTTATAAATTTAGCATTGACATATCTACTGAAATACAACATTCCCCCCCCCCCCCCCAGATATTGGTCTTTCAGGTGAATGGTCAGCAGACTTGTATATGGTCTACAATAATATTACAGTTGATGAACAATTATCTTACGTAATACAAGACCTTGTTATTCAAAACAAAAGATACACGTATCGTGTGCTATTCAATTCGATATATACTGAATCTGGAAATATTTTGTATCTTTCGAATGACACAAATGATAATACTGAAAATCAGTGGGTACAGCTCTCACAGAGTTATTCCGACTTTGATAAATCTTTTACTTGGCACATGGAAGGAGATAACTGTTTTCAAATGTCATTCAAATGTAACGCCCTAGGTAAAGTTAGCTTTTTAATTGATTTTATTTGATATTGATCACAGTTTAATGTAATTTTTAAATGCATTTTAAAAACAAGCTCACATGGCGCTTAAAACAGCATCATTAACATTATTCAATATTTAAGGTGCTTTATAAATTATAAGCAGAGGCGTCGTGAGGCGGGGCGGACCGCAACGTATGACACCATTTAGGGGGGGGGGTGACGCCAAGACAAAAATATTGCATAATATATACAAGAGAAATGATTTTGCCAGTTCAATTAATGATTAATTGGCATTAAACAGTCTTTTTTAGTGCAAATTGAATATTCAGAAAATAGGGAGGGGGTGACACCATAACTTGAACTTGCTAACTATATATATATATATATATATATATATATATATATATATATATATATATATATATATATATATATACTTTTTTGAGGGGAGGGGTGACACCATGAGTGCCGCACCGGATGACACCCGACCTCGCTACGCCACTAATTATAAGACTAATGATTTTATGCAATATATATTCATTAAAATGTTTCGTTGAAAAAAAATCAATAAAATTTGGAGATAATTTTTGAATTGCTATTAGGTACAAATACTGTACTTAAAAAGCTATACCATTCAGAATTTGAGTTTTACAAGTTATATTTTCACCTAAATATATAATTACTATGGATGATATATAGTCGCTGAAACATATTTAAATACATAAGATACCTAAGATATAATCGCGAACATATTCTTGAGGCCAGAATTTTTAATGTTCACTTACACTTTTAGTTATAATAAGATACGAGGCAAACATTCTGTTGTTGCGTAATAGCTTGCAGAGTGTAATGTTTACTTTCTCTTTAAACGAAGTATAGAGTAAGTATTGTAATCTTGCAAAAAAATCAAAATCGAGATTTTCTCAAATCTCGGCGTTTTACACCTCCCTGAGTCGGAAAAACAGAGTTTTGCAATTTGTCGGTATGTCTGTGTGTATGTGTGTATGTATGTGTATGTGTATGTGTATGTGTATGTGTGAGCACGATAACTTGAGTACCGTTGATAAAATTTAATATATAAGTATTATATCAAATTTGTAGTTTTGTATCAACTTTTCAGCGAATTCCGATAACCGGACGTGGAACATATTTTACTTTTAGTATTTCAAATGCCTATAACTTAAGTACTGTTTCATATAAATAAACAAAATTTCGCATATAAGTAAAAGATCTACTTTTCTGCGTTCTCTCAAATTTTGAGTAATTTCCATGGAGATCACTCCCGGTTTTTTTTCCCATAATCATTCGATTTAACGTACAGTGGTGAGTTCAAACCTATTGACCTCTCAATTATAATGCTTAATTTTTCAATGTGATCCTTGCATGATCTATTTTTGCTTACCATATTTCTTAGCTCTGGGTCAATGACATTCTATTTAAGAAGATTCTTGTATATTTGTTACAATTATTGAAGGCCCTATTCCGGCCAAAAAAACAATGAATTTTCTTTTCATAAATAATGTTATTCGTGCACCTTGATAGTGATTTTGTAAAACAAAAATACAGGACTACTATAGCAGTGATTGTTCTACAGTAACTAACATACACTGTTGCGTAGAAACATAGTTTAAAATCTACAAGAGCTATAGTTTAAAAGATAGGCAAACACTACTTTAGTGACTTACTGCCCTTCTTTAAAATAAGGGTGCCCGTAAAGCTCATTTAAATAGTTTTGTACTATGTAAATTAAAAAACAATTGATTCTTTGAATTGTTATT
>NW_026734222.1:7500-10000 GCF_028476545.2 Physella acuta
GATCAACCAGATAGCTATCGTTTGCGAGACGTTTTTCCACAACACATCGCGGGACGGGAGACAACGCTCTAGCGAGAGAACGGATCCCGGCATTCCCGGATTTTTTCACATCGGACCGCTCACATTTCCCCCTTCACCGTAAACACGGCGTCGCCGGGAAATCTCTCGATTTGCATCGAGCCGACTGCGTTTTGCAGACCCGTCGCCCGTTCCGAGGGCTGGGCCAGTGCGAGACTTTTATCGAGCCACCAATACTGCTTGGTTGCGTTAGCACTGCGCGTCGCCGCTGGCTTCACGCTACGGACACGTACTTTTACCTTCACTGGCGCGACCTGCGCGCCGAGCCCGCATTTTACCGGGAAGCTAGTCGGGAGACTGAGCCACGCACGGTCAGATCGGGCACATGTCGCTGGCTGCGAGGGAGCGCGGATCCTAGCGTCACATAGAGGCTTCACCGACACTCACCTCCACAATAGTAGATACAGACCGTTTTAACCGCCGTATTTCTGCCCATACCTCTAGTGTTAAACCGAAAAATCGGGTACATAGTCTCGGGGAGGACCGGGGTGCCGCCCCATGAGGGGAGCCCGCACGGAGGGCGCCGGGGGTGCCGCGACCCGGGGGGCGGCGCGGGGGTGTCGGGGCGCATCTACGGGGCTCACTCGCGCGGGCGCCACACTTCCGGGGGGCGCCCCAGGTGGGGTGCCAACTTTGGCGCCCCCGACTAAGGGGCCGCCCCCACTGCGGTTACACGCTTTACGACCACCCACCCGCGTTCCCCACCCCAGGGGGCATGCGAATCACCCGCCAGGGGCGTTCTGGGACCGAGGGCGCCGCTCCGGCACAAGGGGGAGCCAAAACGCCCCGAGTTCCCCCGCGGCCACCTCGACACCTGGGCGGGCGGCGAGGGGTGTCCTGCGATCGGGGTGGGGAGCTCTACCAGAATCACCCGCCAAACTTCACCGGGGGCGTCTCCCGGCGCCCCTGCGCTCGGGTGACGAACAGCGCCCCGGGCTATCCCGGGCGCCCTATGGCGTCCACCTTCGATCGGAAGGGTGATCTCGACTCGGGCTGAGGCGGGCCACAACAATCCGCGGTCACATCGGAGCCGTCCAGGCTAACGAGGCCCCGGCTCACGGGTAACCCATGGGGCTGGACCGGGAGTCCGCCGTTAAAGAAGAAAGAAATGTAGTGCAAACCAGAACCAGTTTTTTTTATTTATTTTATAACTCGACTAATAATCGTCACAAAATTATAAACTTGGTACCTACGGATAGCCCTGGGCCCAACCTAATACAGGATGTCCATAACTATGCGCTAATTAAATAATTAATGGGTATTAAGGTCGGTCTTAGTAAATTGCTATATAAAGTCTAAGACCAGAACCAGTATTTTAAATTTATTTTATAACTCGGCTCCTAATTGTCACAAAATTTAAAAATTGGTACCTATGGATAGCCCTCGGCCCTACCTAATACACCGTGTCCATAACAATGTGGTAATTAAATATTTACTGGGCGTTAGGGTCGGTCTTAGTAAATTGCTATATAAAGTCTATATAAAATTTTACGAATTTAAAAAAAAAATTCCTACCGTCAAAAATAGCGACGCCTAGACCACCACACCTGTTCTGACGTTAAATCCTACTTGCACACACGTGTGGGAATAGATTAGATATCATCTAGAGATAGAATTCCTAATTATTTAATTAAAATAGAGACTCTAGATTTAATAGTTGTGTCATAGTTACATTAAGTCGAATTAGCGAAGCGGAGGCGGGAACTAGATTCTAGATCTAACACTTCGATTGCGATGAAAAAAAAATAGCTTTATTTTAAGGCCGACAAGGCAAATACGGTTTAATTAATATTAAAGAAATAAGTCCGAACACCTACCTTAAGCGAATCATCTACACAACACATGACTAGAAATAATACACGTCCACACGAAGAGCGATTGAAACGGTGACTGCAACGGTGAAAACTTGTACGACGGAAACATGGCGCCTAGGTTATGCCTACTTCCGGTCTGATGAAAATTTTTAATTCATTTTAAATTTTGCGCTCTATTTCGTCCGCGCTTGTCCACTTAAACTCTACAGAAAAGATAGTCTATATAAAAATAATTCCTAGAAGACAATTTTATGAGAGATCACCCACATTTATTTACCCTGCCTGTCTACCTTAGGGTTAGAGTTTGAATTTTTCTAGATTCAAGCCAAATATGCCGTGTCGATTAAACGACGACGTACATAACAGAGCGAAGACAATGAATGGTTCCTTAATTAACTATAATTACGGTCCTAATACAACTACAATTCACCATAGTACTAATATGTATGTGTATTGTTGTTTTGGGAGTTCTGTCATTACATTTTAAATTATAAAAAAAACGGGTTTACGATACACTTCATTACGCCGCCGATCGTGGTTTTAGATTTAAATTTGGTCGGATTCGGTTTATTATTAATTTATATAATACTTTATACATACTTTAATTC
>NW_026734222.1:20000-22500 GCF_028476545.2 Physella acuta
AAAATTCCTACCGTCAAAAATAGCGACGCCTAGACCACCACACCTGTTCTGACGTTAAATCCTACTTGCACACACGTGTGGGAATAGATTAGATATCATCTAGAGATAGAATTCCTAATTATTTAATTAAAATAGAGACTCTAGATTTAATAGTTGTGTCATAGTTACATTAAGTCGAATTAGCGAAGCGGAGGCGGGAACTAGATTCTAGATCTAACACTTCGATTGCGATGAAAAAAAAATAGCTTTATTTTAAGGCCGACAAGGCAAATACGGTTTAATTAATATTAAAGAAATAAGTCCGAACACCTACCTTAAGCGAATCATCTACACAACACATGACTAGAAATAATACACGTCCACACGAAGAGCGATTGAAACGGTGACTGCAACGGTGAAAACTTGTACGACGGAAACATGGCGCCTAGGTTATGCCTACTTCCGGTCTGATGAAAATTTTTAATTCATTTTAAATTTTGCGCTCTATTTCGTCCGCGCTTGTCCACTTAAACTCTACAGAAAAGATAGTCTATATAAAAATAATTCCTAGAAGACAATTTTATGAGAGATCACCCACATTTATTTACCCTGCCTGTCTACCTTAGGGTTAGAGTTTGAATTTTTCTAGATTCAAGCCAAATATGCCGTGTCGATTAAACGACGACGTACATAACAGAGCGAAGACAATGAATGGTTCCTTAATTAACTATAATTACGGTCCTAATACAACTACAATTCACCATAGTACTAATATGTATGTGTATTGTTGTTTTGGGAGTTCTGTCATTACATTTTAAATTATAAAAAAAACGGGTTTACGATACACTTCATTACGCCGCCGATCGTGGTTTTAGATTTAAATTTGGTCGGATTCGGTTTATTATTAATTTATATAATACTTTATACATACTTTAATTCATTAAATACATTTATCTATGTATTTATTTCATTAGTTAAGTATTTGTTTAACTAAAAATTATCAATTTAAGGCATAACAATTACAGAAAACGATTGTATTTGAGATAAGTCTTATCGAACCATTTAGTAGCTGGGTCGGTTTATTATTAATTTATCTAATACTTTATACATACTTTCACTCATTAATTACATGTATATATGCATTCATTAAATCATTTAAGTATTTATTTCATCAAAAAGTATCGATTGAAGGCATAACACTGATAGAAAACGATTGTATTTGAGATAAGTCTTATCGAACCATTTAGTAGCTGGTTCGCGGGTCGGTTTTATTCCTTAACTCTAGATTTAAGTCTATCGTGTTTAATTTCAATTTAATTTATCACAACTTTTAGATTTTGTACTAGATTAAGCTACATTGAAGCTTATTTTTCACTATTTAATCAATAGAGGATATTATATAATATTTTTAAGTCTAATATTACGCAGCCGTTTGTTAAATCTAGTTTTACAACGACGACTCGCGCGATTTCGGTTTGGTTTTAAAACTTAAGTTCATTGATTCTTAAAATATATATTCCAGTTAGAATAGAACTGAATACGTACCACATGATGTATACACACGTTTGGGTTATTTATTTATTTTAAATTTAGTTTATTATGACCGATCGTAATTAACTTTGGCGATACCGGGCTGATATGTCTTATCGACCGGAAAACTACTGTCCCTTCGGTCGACTAGTTGGTCTTAGACGGCATTACCGAGGTTTGAAAACTCTTACACCGTGTTTTTATTTTCACATAGATCCTATATTTTGATACCAGTCATTCGTTTAAGTTTAAATTAGAAAACGTGAAATGTAGTTTATTGGAAACACTAATGTTTTTAATTTTGTACAAAATAAATTTTTATTCGTTTCAGGTAAACGGCGGGATGAGAAAAATCTGCTTTCTACAACACATACATTGGTTAAGAATATAAAGTGAAATATAGTTGTACAAACACCGTCTCTACTTAGCAGCTTAGCCTCTACGGCAATGCCGCGTCTTTACACTGGGCGAGCTTGAGACTGGAAAACTCTCGATCACTCTACGCGGGAATGCCGCTAAGTCGAGGCGGTCTGATCGGCAACCCATCAAACTTCAGCTCATCTATTTTTTTTTTATTTTTCACAATTTTTTTAAAATTCGGGTAAACGGCGGGATGAACTCAACCAAATTTTTCAATTGGGTTTTTAATATCCACGTACATTCAGCGCAAAGTGAAATGTAGTTTTAATGTATTTAAACATAGAACAACCACCGTCATTCGCCAGCTCTGTTAGACTAACGACTCGCCGCTTCGCATCCTCGGTGGAACGGGCGACCTCTCGATCACTTGCGGCCACAGTACGGCAATGCCGCAAAATAAAGTCGGTTTGATCGGTGAACTGCCACTCGCACGATGAAACTTTGAGACATTTTTTTTCGGACTTTGAAAATTTTCAAAGTCCGACCGAATGACGAAAAGTGAAATGTAGTGCAAAACTTTGAATAAAAAAAAAAAGAAACAGGCGCATGAGACGACACGTCGTCCCATGCC
>NW_026734222.1:30000-32500 GCF_028476545.2 Physella acuta
CGCGCGGGCGCCACACTTCCGGGGGGCGCCCCAGGTGGGGTGCCAACTTTGGCGCCCCCGACTAAGGGGCCGCCCCCACTGCGGTTACACGCTTTACGACCACCCACCCGCGTTCCCCACCCCAGGGGGCATGCGAATCACCCGCCAGGGGCGTTCTGGGACCGAGGGCGCCGCTCCGGCACAAGGGGGAGCCAAAACGCCCCGAGTTCCCCCGCGGCCACCTCGACACCTGGGCGGGCGGCGAGGGGTGTCCTGCGATCGGGGTGGGGAGCTCTACCAGAATCACCCGCCAAACTTCACCGGGGGCGTCTCCCGGCGCCCCTGCGCTCGGGTGACGAACAGCGCCCCGGGCTATCCCGGGCGCCCTATGGCGTCCACCTTCGATCGGAAGGGTGATCTCGACTCGGGCTGAGGCGGGCCACAACAATCCGCGGTCACATCGGAGCCGTCCAGGCTAACGAGGCCCCGGCTCACGGGTAACCCATGGGGCTGGACCGGGAGTCCGCCGTTAAAGAAGAAAGAAATGTAGTGCAAACCAGAACCAGTTTTTTTTATTTATTTTATAACTCGACTAATAATCGTCACAAAATTATAAACTTGGTACCTACGGATAGCCCTGGGCCCAACCTAATACAGGATGTCCATAACTATGCGCTAATTAAATAATTAATGGGTATTAAGGTCGGTCTTAGTAAATTGCTATATAAAGTCTAAGACCAGAACCAGTATTTTAAATTTATTTTATAACTCGGCTCCTAATTGTCACAAAATTTAAAAATTGGTACCTATGGATAGCCCTCGGCCCTACCTAATACACCGTGTCCATAACAATGTGGTAATTAAATATTTACTGGGCGTTAGGGTCGGTCTTAGTAAATTGCTATATAAAGTCTATATAAAATTTTACGAATTTAAAAAAAAAATTCCTACCGTCAAAAATAGCGACGCCTAGACCACCACACCTGTTCTGACGTTAAATCCTACTTGCACACACGTGTGGGAATAGATTAGATATCATCTAGAGATAGAATTCCTAATTATTTAATTAAAATAGAGACTCTAGATTTAATAGTTGTGTCATAGTTACATTAAGTCGAATTAGCGAAGCGGAGGCGGGAACTAGATTCTAGATCTAACACTTCGATTGCGATGAAAAAAAAATAGCTTTATTTTAAGGCCGACAAGGCAAATACGGTTTAATTAATATTAAAGAAATAAGTCCGAACACCTACCTTAAGCGAATCATCTACACAACACATGACTAGAAATAATACACGTCCACACGAAGAGCGATTGAAACGGTGACTGCAACGGTGAAAACTTGTACGACGGAAACATGGCGCCTAGGTTATGCCTACTTCCGGTCTGATGAAAATTTTTAATTCATTTTAAATTTTGCGCTCTATTTCGTCCGCGCTTGTCCACTTAAACTCTACAGAAAAGATAGTCTATATAAAAATAATTCCTAGAAGACAATTTTATGAGAGATCACCCACATTTATTTACCCTGCCTGTCTACCTTAGGGTTAGAGTTTGAATTTTTCTAGATTCAAGCCAAATATGCCGTGTCGATTAAACGACGACGTACATAACAGAGCGAAGACAATGAATGGTTCCTTAATTAACTATAATTACGGTCCTAATACAACTACAATTCACCATAGTACTAATATGTATGTGTATTGTTGTTTTGGGAGTTCTGTCATTACATTTTAAATTATAAAAAAAACGGGTTTACGATACACTTCATTACGCCGCCGATCGTGGTTTTAGATTTAAATTTGGTCGGATTCGGTTTATTATTAATTTATATAATACTTTATACATACTTTAATTCATTAAATACATTTATCTATGTATTTATTTCATTAGTTAAGTATTTGTTTAACTAAAAATTATCAATTTAAGGCATAACAATTACAGAAAACGATTGTATTTGAGATAAGTCTTATCGAACCATTTAGTAGCTGGGTCGGTTTATTATTAATTTATCTAATACTTTATACATACTTTCACTCATTAATTACATGTATATATGCATTCATTAAATCATTTAAGTATTTATTTCATCAAAAAGTATCGATTGAAGGCATAACACTGATAGAAAACGATTGTATTTGAGATAAGTCTTATCGAACCATTTAGTAGCTGGTTCGCGGGTCGGTTTTATTCCTTAACTCTAGATTTAAGTCTATCGTGTTTAATTTCAATTTAATTTATCACAACTTTTAGATTTTGTACTAGATTAAGCTACATTGAAGCTTATTTTTCACTATTTAATCAATAGAGGATATTATATAATATTTTTAAGTCTAATATTACGCAGCCGTTTGTTAAATCTAGTTTTACAACGACGACTCGCGCGATTTCGGTTTGGTTTTAAAACTTAAGTTCATTGATTCTTAAAATATATATTCCAGTTAGAATAGAACTGAATACGTACCACATGATGTATACACACGTTTGGGTTATTTATTTATTTTAAATTTAGTTTATTATG
>NW_026734222.1:40000-42455 GCF_028476545.2 Physella acuta
CACCAAATGGGACGACGCAACCCCTTGCGAGGCCGCGCCGATTGGTTTTGAACTAATAAAAGCGCTCTTCCCGATAAAGGTCGGAGCTTCGATTGCATGTATTAGCTCTAGAATTGCCACAGTTATCCAAGTAGGATCGTGTCATCTAAGGAACCTCGACTGATTTAATGAGCCATTCGCGGTTTCACCATGGGACAGTGTGAACTTAGACATGCATGGCTTAATCTTTGAGACAAGCATATGACTACTGGCAGGATCAACCAGATAGCTATCGTTTGCGAGACGTTTTTCCACAACACATCGCGGGACGGGAGACAACGCTCTAGCGAGAGAACGGATCCCGGCATTCCCGGATTTTTTCACATCGGACCGCTCACATTTCCCCCTTCACCGTAAACACGGCGTCGCCGGGAAATCTCTCGATTTGCATCGAGCCGACTGCGTTTTGCAGACCCGTCGCCCGTTCCGAGGGCTGGGCCAGTGCGAGACTTTTATCGAGCCACCAATACTGCTTGGTTGCGTTAGCACTGCGCGTCGCCGCTGGCTTCACGCTACGGACACGTACTTTTACCTTCACTGGCGCGACCTGCGCGCCGAGCCCGCATTTTACCGGGAAGCTAGTCGGGAGACTGAGCCACGCACGGTCAGATCGGGCACATGTCGCTGGCTGCGAGGGAGCGCGGATCCTAGCGTCACATAGAGGCTTCACCGACACTCACCTCCACAATAGTAGATACAGACCGTTTTAACCGCCGTATTTCTGCCCATACCTCTAGTGTTAAACCGAAAAATCGGGTACATAGTCTCGGGGAGGACCGGGGTGCCGCCCCATGAGGGGAGCCCGCACGGAGGGCGCCGGGGGTGCCGCGACCCGGGGGGCGGCGCGGGGGTGTCGGGGCGCATCTACGGGGCTCACTCGCGCGGGCGCCACACTTCCGGGGGGCGCCCCAGGTGGGGTGCCAACTTTGGCGCCCCCGACTAAGGGGCCGCCCCCACTGCGGTTACACGCTTTACGACCACCCACCCGCGTTCCCCACCCCAGGGGGCATGCGAATCACCCGCCAGGGGCGTTCTGGGACCGAGGGCGCCGCTCCGGCACAAGGGGGAGCCAAAACGCCCCGAGTTCCCCCGCGGCCACCTCGACACCTGGGCGGGCGGCGAGGGGTGTCCTGCGATCGGGGTGGGGAGCTCTACCAGAATCACCCGCCAAACTTCACCGGGGGCGTCTCCCGGCGCCCCTGCGCTCGGGTGACGAACAGCGCCCCGGGCTATCCCGGGCGCCCTATGGCGTCCACCTTCGATCGGAAGGGTGATCTCGACTCGGGCTGAGGCGGGCCACAACAATCCGCGGTCACATCGGAGCCGTCCAGGCTAACGAGGCCCCGGCTCACGGGTAACCCATGGGGCTGGACCGGGAGTCCGCCGTTAAAGAAGAAAGAAATGTAGTGCAAACCAGAACCAGTTTTTTTTATTTATTTTATAACTCGACTAATAATCGTCACAAAATTATAAACTTGGTACCTACGGATAGCCCTGGGCCCAACCTAATACAGGATGTCCATAACTATGCGCTAATTAAATAATTAATGGGTATTAAGGTCGGTCTTAGTAAATTGCTATATAAAGTCTAAGACCAGAACCAGTATTTTAAATTTATTTTATAACTCGGCTCCTAATTGTCACAAAATTTAAAAATTGGTACCTATGGATAGCCCTCGGCCCTACCTAATACACCGTGTCCATAACAATGTGGTAATTAAATATTTACTGGGCGTTAGGGTCGGTCTTAGTAAATTGCTATATAAAGTCTATATAAAATTTTACGAATTTAAAAAAAAAATTCCTACCGTCAAAAATAGCGACGCCTAGACCACCACACCTGTTCTGACGTTAAATCCTACTTGCACACACGTGTGGGAATAGATTAGATATCATCTAGAGATAGAATTCCTAATTATTTAATTAAAATAGAGACTCTAGATTTAATAGTTGTGTCATAGTTACATTAAGTCGAATTAGCGAAGCGGAGGCGGGAACTAGATTCTAGATCTAACACTTCGATTGCGATGAAAAAAAAATAGCTTTATTTTAAGGCCGACAAGGCAAATACGGTTTAATTAATATTAAAGAAATAAGTCCGAACACCTACCTTAAGCGAATCATCTACACAACACATGACTAGAAATAATACACGTCCACACGAAGAGCGATTGAAACGGTGACTGCAACGGTGAAAACTTGTACGACGGAAACATGGCGCCTAGGTTATGCCTACTTCCGGTCTGATGAAAATTTTTAATTCATTTTAAATTTTGCGCTCTATTTCGTCCGCGCTTGTCCACTTAAACTCTACAGAAAAGATAGTCTATATAAAAATAATTCCTAGAAGACAATTTTATGAGAGATCACCCACATTTATTTACCCTGCCTGTCTACCTTAGGGTTAGAGTTTGAA
>NW_026734223.1:0-15941 GCF_028476545.2 Physella acuta
ACAAGGGGCTTCAGTGGTATATTGAGCAAATGCCTGTATCTTATGAACATCAGATCACGGTGGAGAAGACGCCTGCTTATATTACATCCATGGCGTCACTTAACCGCATACATAAATTTAACGCCTCCATTAAACTGATTGTCATTGTGAGAGATCCAGTAACAAAGCTACAATCCGGATATAGCCGAATACAAGTTCACAGCAAGCCTAAAACTTTTAATCTTACTTTCGAAGAATGGTTGAACCACATTAATTTATTATATGTTAGTAAAATTAACTATCATATCTATATTAAGAATGTTTACGATATATTTTCAAGACACCAAGTTTTAGTGTTATCTGAAGAAGACTTAGAGGAAGATCCACTCTCTGTAATGAAGGAGGTCGAACACTTTCTTGGACTACGACCGGCTTTTACAAAAGAACTCTTTGTGTTCAGCGCTGAAAAAGGTTTTTATTGCTTTAACAAAACACACCCGAGGTACCAAGCAGTGGCACAGGTGCTCAACATTATAGACAGGGAGTCTGGTTGCCTAGGCAGCAACAAGGGGAGAGAACACCCTGATATCAGTGACAAGACTGTCAAGCTGATTGTGAAACACGTGACACCAATGAATGAAGCTCTGTTTAATCTCATTGGTAAACGTTATAAGTGGACAACTCTAGCTGACTTGAAGTAAAAGTTCGGATGACGGTGCATTCAATTCTTAAAGTCATAAAACAACTCTAGCTGACTTGAGGTAAAAGTTCAGTTGACGGCGTATTCAGTTGCTTAAGTCATGTAAACTCTAACTGATTTGAAGTAAAAATTTCAGATGACTGTGTATTCCTTTGTTAAAGTCGTAAAAACAACTGTTGCTGACTTGAAGTTTACTAATTTGTGCGTATAGATTTTAAAAGTCATTAAAACAACTCCAGCTGACTTGAAGTATAATTTCAGATGACTTTGTATTCAATTGTTAAAGTCATAAACATAAGTGTTGCTGACATAAAGTATATATACGTATATAAAGTCGAACCCGTATCGTGCAACTTAGCTTAGAATTAAAAAACAAAAATTACACCTAAATATTGAATGCTGCTGGATCTTTTTTTCTAGATTGTAATTTTGTTTGTGGCCAATCGACTTGTATAAAGTATGTCTTTGTACAATAGACATATTAAAATTATAAATAAAAAGACCCCCGTGCCCATTTTGTGAAATGTGATGACGATTTAATGTGTGCTCAAGAATTTCGGAAAACTATGCCTACTTGTTGAATCTTGTTGGTTTTAAAATTGCTTTGCTGTTGATGTATTTCAGAGGCGTAGCGAGGTGAGGCGTAGGGGGGGGGGGGACATATGTCCCCGGGCGCCGACCTTAGGGGAGGGGGGGGGGGCAAAATGGGTTGAAAAAACAAATCGAAAGTTTAAAAGTTTGAGGGGGGGGGGTGAAAATCGAAAGTTTGTCCCCGGGCGCCGGGAAGGGTCGCTACGCCTCTGATGTATTTGTTGCTGTTTTACATGAAATCATAAATCATTTTCATTATTTGAAAGCGTTTTCTTAACGTTTAAAAAAAAAGCCTAGACCCCCCCTTCCCCATTCCATTGTCACATAGTATCACAACTGCTCCAACTTCCCTTTTCTCCCAATCAGTGTGACACCATACTATCATGGGCAACCATTAGTGCAATAAAATGAGACGATTCAGTGTTCGTAGTGAACATTTTTTTTTTATTTAAGATCAAGATTTATAATAATCTCATAGTCAGTGGCGTCGCTAGGTCGGGTGTCACCCCGTGCGGCACCTCGTGGTGGCACTCCCCCCCCCAAAGAAACTAAGTATATATGTATATATATATATATATATATATATATATATATATATATATATATATATATATATATATATATATATATATATATATATATATATAAAGCGAAAACTGCTGTATGTCAACAGGAGAAATGTACGGAAATACATATCAACAAACAGCCAAATTGATGCTAAAATTAAAAGAACAGTTAATTGTTCCAACATGCCTAAGCTGACATTCAGCATTGCTTAATGTCTTTCTCCTAATCATTACACATAGTCAAACATTTAGTGTTATATTCATTGAAGGCACTATATATACATATTTATATATATATATATATATATATATATATATATATATATATATATATATATATATATATATATATATATATATATATATATACATTTGAATAAATTTTAGCTATTGTTACTTTTATATTTTGTACAACATCCACAAAACAATAGTTCTACACCTTTTGTTAATACAATTAATTTTTACGTCAGCTAATCACTATTTTAAATTACCTTGTGTGTTCATAAACTCTTTAATGAACACACCTTCATGAGACTTCAACGATAGCAATACACAGGGACATACAGTAACAATATTTCAGTCACTCTGTAGGAAAATAGGTCACTACATACTCAGCGAAAGTATAAATAGAAATACTATCTGTTTAAACTTTAAACGTTGGTTTCCGCTTGTTTTCGATAAGACGCGTAAGAACCTTTGTTACAATTAGATTTCGTCCGGGAGTCACAACCCTTTCTACTTTAAAACAGCCAAACTGGTACTTTAGATTTTTAATTTAACAAAAAAAAAAGTTTTACAAAATGCCAGAACCCGGTCTAGTACCCGATGGACGACCAGAATTATTTGATATCCGGGCTATGCCTGAACAACCAAAAATTCTTAAGCCTGGTCAGTTAGAGGAGAGTTTGATACGGCAATTTTTTGAAAAGGTAAGGTCAAGGTTTGGTTTTTCTTTGCATATTGGATGTGATTTGTAATTAAAACATATTTAGGTTTGTGCACATATTATATATATATATATATATATATATATATATAATATATATATATATATATATATATATATATATATATATATATATATATATATTATAGGCTTATTCCTCATAAAATTCAAATTACAATACATATAAGTTATTTGCATATGATTAAGTTATTAATGATTCATTGTTTCATCAGAACATTTACCTTAAGCTTTATGTTTTTTTTTCCAAAAAAAAAAAACGACACCAAACTGTAGGTGCAATAACAAAATGTCCCAATTTTTAAGTACATAATTCGCGAATTGACCACCTGTCAGAGGCGTAGCGACCTTTCCCGGCGCCCGGGGACATACTTTCAATTTGGCGCCCCCCTCGGGATCAAATTTTCGATTTGCACCACCCCTCGAACTTTTCATTTGCACCCCCCCTCAAACTTTCAATTTGGCGCCCCCCCCCCCCCCTAAAGTCGGCGCCCGGGGACATATGTCCCCCCCGCCCCCCCCCCCCCCCCCTCGCTACGCCTCTGCCACCTGTTTATGCTAAACAAAAGTATGCAACTTTTTAAATTCTTTTAATTTCCATATATATTAAAAAAGATGTCATGATATATTTTAGTGACAGATATAACAGTCATTAAGATGGAAATGTAAAAAAAAAAATAAAGACCATTGATATCGCTCGATGATATTTTAATTTTTGTTACCTTTAAATAAAAACATAATGTTCTTTTAATTTACGAAAACAAAAGTTACAAAGTAACTTACATTACTTAAAATTATATTGGTAAAGCATAAATTATGATGCTTCAAATTGTTAAAAAATAAAAACAAAAACAACGAATTGTTATGAGCGTGAACGTGTGATGTTTGACTAGTATTCCAGACTTTCAAAAACAAATTTTTCTACTCACTCAGGGATACCTACTGGTGCCTAAATTCTTCACTGAAGAAGAACTTGAACCATGTCGAAAAGCTATAGAAAAAATGGTGGATGACTTGGCCCAAATGCTTTATGATGGGGGCAAGATCAAAAGTAAGTACTTGGTATGAAAATTTCTCATCTTTAAAATAAACAATAACGGATTTAATAGTTGACTAGTTTGTCTTAGTATACATAACTGCTGATTAATTATATACAGTGGCGTAGCGAGGTCGGGTGTCACCCGGTGCGGCACTTAATGGTGTCACCCATCCCTCAAACTTTCGATTTTGCAGCCCCCCCCCTCAAGTTTTTCTCTCTATATTTCCCTTTTTTTTTTCTTGGTGTCACCCCCCTAAATAGTGTCACCCGGTGCGGTCCGCACCCCCCGCCCCCCCCCCCCTCGCTACGCCCCTGATTATATAGTGTTGTTATCAAATGATTATGCGCAATCAAGCCTTTTTGGTTTATAAATACATTGTTTGTATATTTAATTTTTTGCTTAAAGCAATGATAACAAACGTTCTTTTAACATTTCTCTGTGAAGGGACGAAAAATTCAGATAATACAACGCAAAGCGCAGGAAAACAAGACACAATTTAAATTTATTTTTTTCAAAAGTAAATCCTTGCAATTATGGGATTTTAAAATTATCAAAAATTTAGATTATACCAAAATTAACCAAGGAAGATTCTTTTATATGAAAATGACGATTTCCGCCCCCCCCCCATAAAACCAGTAGCGTAGCGGAAGCGAGGGGGGGGGCGGGGGGGGACGGGGACATATGTCCCCGGGCGCCGACCTTAGGGGGCGCCAAAATGGGTTGGAAAAATTAATTGAAAGGTCGAGGGGGGTGCAAATCGAAAGTTTGTCCCCGGGCGCCGGGAAGGGTCGCTACGCCTCTGCATAAAACAAACTTCTTAGAAAAAAAAATGTTTCTCCCATTATACCACCCAAAAAAATGTAAAAAAGGATTTAAAAAAAAAAAATCTCAGTGTGAAAATAACGAATTATTTTAAGACTTGTACAAGGAACAAGGCTTGTTTACAAGACTGATCCACATAGAAAAAGAATTTCCTGGTGCTAACATTATCCTTCACAAAACAGGAAAGGCCACAGAGGCAACAGAGGTAAAGCAAAATTACTTAATTAATAATTAATTAACTCACAATTGTTCAAGTAATTTAATTTTACATATTTCTATTTTATATTAGATGGGTGGGACATTACGAAAAAAAAAATCATATTTTATAACTGACATACATATTTGTGATAAAGGGTTATCCATAAATGACGTCAAGTTTTTTTTTCGACGATTTTTACCCCCCCCCCCTTTTTTATAAAGCAAAAATGTGACGTCAGACAATCTGAACCCCCCCCTCCCCTCCCCTTCATCACGCACCATCACAGAATTAAGGATTCCCCTCCCCCTACGAGTGTGACGTCATTTATGGACGACCCCTATTAATGTTTTACTCTTTGTTAAATACGTTTTTAAAAAAGTGTAATGTTATATTTCGGAAGGCTTTTCATAAGTTATGGTCGAACGAACGTTTGTTGAATGTGGTGGAACAGCTGATTGGACCAGAGGTCATGGGTCACCCTAATTGGTGTCTTAGAACAAAGACTCCTCAGAATGAGGCTACAACTGTCCCTTGGCACCAAGGTAAGACAACTTTCAATTTATTATATTGTTATTTATATTTTTTCGGCAACTTAGTATATTATTATTTAGATTTTTGTTTGGCATCTTAATACAGGGGCGTAGCGAGGGGGGGGGGGGGGGTGGGGGGTGCGGACCGCACCGGGTGACACTATTTAGGGGGGTGACACCAAGGCAAAAAATAGCAAAATATATAGAGAAAAAACTCGAGGGGGGGGTGCAAATGGAAAGTTTGAGGGGGGGGGGGGTGTGCAAATCGAAAGTTTGAAAGTTTATCCCTGGGAAGGGTCTCTATGCCTCTGGGGGGGGGGGGGGTGACACCATTAAGTGCCGCACCGGGTGACACCCGACCTCGCTGCGCCACTGACTTAATATACCGTCTTTTTTAGTTTTTTTAGTAAAGTACCACAATTTTCAACTTAATATTTTTTTATTTCGCTTTTTTTTGGTAAGAAAACCACAACTTTTGGCTTAATATATTGTTATTTAGTTTTTTTTTTGGCAACTTAATACATTTTTGCATATATTTTCTTTTTAGTTTTTTCATTGACAAGGTATTACAATTTTCAAGTTGATATTTTGTTATTTAGTTGGTTTTAAATTTTTTAAAATGTAAAATTAAATCCTTCTAAAAATGTTTTCAAAATTTACACGTAAGTATTAAAACATTATTTTAATAACCAAATTGAAATACAACAAATAGAACGCATTTTCTCCAAATGAAATACTGCTTTTAGTTTAAAAAAAACAAACAAAACAACAACAACTGATAAAGTGTTCGCTGATAAATTGTGTTCATATATATATATATATATATATATATATATATATATATATATATATATATATATATATATATATATATATATATATATATATATATAATAGGAAAAATAGGTATTATAATTTAACGTAATCACTGTATTGTCACATTACCAGATGCGGCGTATTTAGAAAATGAAGCGTACAGTGTCCTATATCCAGTGGCCTGGATTCCTATGTTGGATACAAATGAGGAAAACGGATGCATGGAGGTACTCACTCGGTTACTTAATTACTTAACCTAATCACCAGCTGTTGTTGTCACTGTTTATTACGTATAGATTAGAGTGGTGAGTCATTGTAGCGAGAATTACTTGTATAGTGTTACAATGTTTTTGACTGTTCATTAAAGCCAAAAAGAAAAACAGGATGAAATCAAGCCAATTTGCCGAATAGCAAGTTGACACGTAATGCTTAATAGTTTTGGAGGTACTATATCACCCAACATAGAATTATGAATTATGAACCAAGATGACTATTCATTATCTATACATCAGACTGGCAATTCATAGTAACGGGAATTACTTGTGTTATGTTACAATATTTAACTTATTAAAATAGGTTTTAATCCATGTAATTTGTTAAAACTCCCATTGTAAACAACTCTCTCATGAAGCTAATTTTATTGTCATTTACAATTACAATGTTTTTCCGGTTCAACAGAGACAAGATTATGTTTTTTTGTTTCAGAATTCTATTTACTATTTAATTTATAATTTATTTTTAATCATCATCATCATCATCATCATCATCATCATCATCATCATCATCATCATCATCATCATCATCACTATCATCATCATCATCATCATCATCATCACCATCACTATCATCACCATCATCATCATCATCATTAGATCATCATCATCATCATCATCATCATCAACATCATCATCATCATCACCATCATTAGATCATCATCATCATCATCATCATCATCATCATCATCATCATCATCATCATCATCATCATCATCACCATCACCATCACTATCATCACCATCATCATCATCATCATTAGATCATCATCATCATCATCATCATCATCATCATCATCAACATCATCTCCAGTTTGTGCATGATATACATGAAGTAGAGTTCTTCTATTTCAATGACCTCGGCATTCGAGGGGATAATGTTGTCAGCACCATGCCCTGCTGCCTTTTTTTCCCGTAACTTGAGTTAGGTACCCATCAGCGCTTGGTGGACTCAGGGACGTTCTATAGATTCGACCTCGAGACTTTCGGGTTAGCAGTCTATTTGATATTTATGCTCATTGTGCAAAATGTCATTTTTACAATAAATTCTCCTCGAACTGTTGATTTCAGGTAATTCCAGGTGGCCACCTAGCGGGCAAAGTTGCCAGACACACCTGTTGCTGGGGAGACACCTGGTATATTGTAGTCGACGAAGAGCATGCTGCAAAAACGTTAAGTTCGTTTTTTTTTTAAAATTACACCTGCTTATCTTTAGGCATGTTTTAATTTTCTTTTAATTCCGTTATCTATTTTTCTTTTAATTCCGTTATCTAGCTAAACAAACACAAATTTGATAAAAAAACTTGTATAAAGAACAGACAATGATAGGATTATATTTAATTTTTTATGAGCCGTAAACCTTAATGAAAATAGGCAAAAGAGATTGCGTGAACTTCATTTAAAAAGTAATCAGTATTTTGCGGTTAAGGCACAGTCTTTGAACTGCGGCAATGAGTTGTTCGGAAAAAAACTGTACCTTTTTACTTTCTCGCATACAAAGCATAGAGGAAGTATTTAAATAGTGCAGGAAAATAAAAAAGAAATGTTGACAGTTTTCACCGTTTATACCCCCCTCTAGAGATGCCTGGAAAAAAACTCTGCCTGGAATAGAAAAGATAAAAGGACTACATCTTGACCGACTTGTCGTAATGCTAAAATACTGTAATATTTGACTATATGACTTTTCATAATGACAAAATAATGTAATGTTCGACTATATCTTGACATACTTATCGTAATGATAAAATACTGTTATATTTGGTAATAACTTGATAGACTTCTCATAATGATAAAATACTATTATATTTGACTAGATGTTGACTTTGAAAAAGATAAAGTACTTTGTCCAGTACCCTATGGTGGAATGTTGCTTATCAATACCCTTATACCCCATAGGAGGTAAGTTATTTACTCTATTTAAATAAGGTATAATTTCTTTCCCAAAGAGACAAAAGAGCTTTAAAACCACATAATGTCGTATTAAAAAAATGAATTTTCAATATACAAGAATGAACTTAATGCCAGTATATTTTTTATTTTAGCCTCAACAATACTTCTGACGTCATTCGCTGGAGTCTGGACTTCCGTTTTGCGAATCCAGAAAAACCGTTGGGCTTCTATGGGTTAAAGCAGGGCGTCTTGATGAGGTCTGAGAAAAATCCTGTGGAGAAAATTGACTGGGATTCTTTTAACAGCGTCAATAGGATCAATGAAGCTTCTAAATACTGCAAGGTGCATGCAATATCTAAAGTATATCTGATATATATATATATATATATATATATATATATATATATATATATATATATATATATATATATATATATATATATATATATCTTTATGGTGACCATGCGATGCGATACACCACCACGTAAACGCACGCCGTTATTCCACCGCTCTCTAGGCATACAGCTACCACTCCCACCATTCTGGCGCAGCTCGTATGTATAGTTTATATAGCATGGAGTTAATTTGAGGACAGCGTTGAGGTTTAAGTTTCAGGTTATGACTGAGGCTAGAGCTCTGTGGGTTTTAATATTAGAAAATCAAGTTTTACTGCAATTTATAAGCGAACAAAATTTTAGATCACCGGTTCTTAACGTGAGTGCGATCCAACCTCAGGGGTTCGGTGAGTCAGTCTCAGGGGTTCAGTCAGTCAGTCTTAGGGGTTCGGTCAGTCTCAGGGGTTCGTCAGTCAGTCTCAGGGGTTCAGTCAGTCTCAGGGTTCGGTCAGTCTTAGGGGTTCGGTCAGTCTTAGGGGTCGGTCAGTCAGTCTCAGGGGTTCAGTCAGTCTTAGGGGTTCGGTCAGTCTTAGGGGTTCGGTCAGTCAGTCTCAGGGGTTCGGTCAGTCTTAGGGGTTCGGTCAGTCTTAGGGGTTTGGTCAGTCTTAGGGGTTCGGTCAGTCAGTCTCAGGGTTTCGGTCAGTCAGTCTCAGGGGTTCGGTCAGTCGTAGGGGTTCGGTCAGTCAGTCTCAGGGGTTCGGTCAGTCTTAGGGGTTCGGTCAGTCTTAGGTGTTTGGTCAGTCTTAGGGGTTCGGTCAGTCAGTCTCAGGGTTCGGTCAGTCAGTCTCAGGGGTTCGGTGAGTCAGTTTCAGGGGTTATGCGGAGGTTAATACTCACATAATTCAAGTTTAGATTTTGTCAGTGCAGACGATTAAACTATTACGATGGTTCGGTACGTTCCAAAAAGGTTAAGAACCAGTGTTCTTGATTAAGAAATACTATTTCTCCTCGTCACAAATAGCCAGACCCCACCCTTAAAATGACGTCACACCTCAGTCTACAACCCCCTTCAAAATTGCAGTTGAAATTTTTTTTAAACATCGATATTTTCCCAAAATCTTGTCTGAACTCTGTCAAAATAGAGTATTTTGATCAATTCATTTTTCAATTTATCAAAAAAGTTTTCTAAAACTTTTTTATGATGCAAAAGTGTGACGTCACACCATCTGACCCCCCCTCCTCCCCCTCATCACACACCGTCACAAAATTACGGACCCCCCTCTTCCCCTTCGAGTTTACCGTCGTTTATGGACGACCCCTTATACACATTTTAAAAAAAAATATCCATCATAACACCTTTTCTTTCCATACGAAGGATGAAGCTGAAGATGACCCTTTTGACACCACTGTGGTTGGACCGTGGATGTTTAAGTGGGAGATGACCCACACAAATCGCCACACAGAGAAACTTTTATCGCAAAAAATTATTCCCGCGGATAGTTCTTAAAATTTTTATATTCCTAATGTGATATTTAACATTCATATATTATTATAACTTCCGTTGACTTGATGAGTTTCTTTTTTGCTAGTTCAGAATAATTTCCTTAAGAAAGATATTTTATTTGCCGAGTGTTAAGATGTATCTTCAACGTTACCATAGTTTGTACATAAATGTAGGCCTATTAAAAGAAAGAAAAAAAAGCATGTTTGTGTTTGTCTCTTATATATACATATATATATATATATATATATATATATATATATATATATATATATATATATATATATATATATATCTCACACCCTTCGCAACAATAAACTCCTGCCCCAGTGACGCTGCGAAAAAAGCCAGAACTGTTAAAACTTTAAATTTTTTGTTTTCAATAAAGGGAAGTAACGCTATCTATTCATCCTACACATTTGATGTAGCACATTTTGTTTTGTAAAAATGCTTCATAATAATAAATGTATGTTTTATTATTTATTAAAAACAAAATGTTTTGTTAAAACTATGTTAAATGTTTATGATTTGTTTATAATTGGTAATTTAAATACTGTTTTTTCAAAAACTAAACGCAGTAGTCTACTGTATTAAAAATGTTTACAATAATGAGATTTAACTACAATTTTTACTTTTGAAGGTCTAGCCCTGAGATTAATGTTGTCCTATTGTTTATCACAGAAAAAAAAACAACTATTGTTTATCACAGTTGATGAAAATGTCAAACTCATTTTATTCTGTCAGTCAAGACGACGTTCTTTATTTTAAACATCTGTTGTTTATACATGTTGTACACCTCCCTGAGTCGGAAAAGCATAGCTTTAGAATCTTGTCCGTATGTCTGTGTCTGTGTGTGTAAACACGATAACTTGAGTACCGTTACAGCTAGGTTGATTAAATTTCATATATAAGTATTATATCCAAATCCTAGATCCATATCAACTTTTGAGCGATTTCTGATAACCGGAAGTGAAACTTTTCTACTTTGAATTTTTCAAAAGCATTTAACTTGAGTACTATTTCAGATAGATAAATGAAATTTCACATGTAAGTAAAAGATCTAGTTCAGGGGTCGGCAACCTTTTCAGACGGAAGAGCCAAAAGTTACAATTTACAAAATTTTCCAGTTTTTAAAGAGCCACAAACATTTTTATTTCAGTATTTGATTAGGATTAGGAAAACAAGTATAATATTTTTATTTTAAATGAATAGCTTTAAATATGAAATAATATGTATTCAAATGAAAACATACAAATGTTTTGCACAAAAAAATATTAAATTATTTTAGCTAGCTCTGCTATGATAAACTTAGTTATCAAATAGTAAAACTGTAGGACTATTCCAATCCACTTTAGAAGCTCTTAACTTTTTTTTCCTAGCTCTGGAGATGTCTCGCATTAGCCAGTCAGGCCTCAACATGGCAAACTCCGACTAACTGGCTTGAATATCGGTTTGATTACCGTGTATTGGTCGCTTCTGTCCTTTGGCTCTCACCAGACTTATCTTCCAACCCAATGAACGCAGGTTAAGCTCGTACCCCACCGTCAAGTACCCGGCTCAAGAATAGGAAGCTAATAAACAAAAAAAAAACTACATCACTCAGGTCAAACTAATGATTACTGACAGATAGGGAAATGCATTCTAAATAAAATTACATTCCCCATTTAATGATATTCGAAAAAAGTCGGCACTCGGGAAGTGTTAAGCATTGCACGGCTGTGGGGCTGGGCTTGGTGCCCAAGCGGTTGTCAGCTGTCCGAATACTCTCTACTCCCACCTATTCTCATTGTTCGCTGATTTGTGTTTTTATTATGTTTAAACTTGTGTTTCTTTACAGTATAATATTTGTCATGGGTTTTGAAAATAAATTAATATAATAGTTTATAATATTTGTGCATGGAACTCGAGAGCCGCCAATTGACATCAAAAGAGCCGCATGCGGCTCGCGAGCCGCAGGTTGCCGACCCCTGATCTAGTTCTCTGCCTTCTCTAAAATTTTGAGTCATTTCTGTTGACAAGAAGTAGTATTTTTTGCAACTTTCGATTTCTCAAAAAACGCACGTGAATTTATAAAGTACTAATAATATTTCGCACTATTATGCACATTTTATTTGGCGTTCACTTGGTGTGCAAATGTTTTTACTACGAGATTTTATTCTATTTTAAAAAGTTAAAGTATTTAAAATGGATTAAAAATCATGTTTATATCCTGAGTTGCCATCCCCTGTTGTTTCATATAAGAATATTCGAGAAATTTTAGGGAAGATCACTCTATAATGTGATAGTCAATTTTTTCTACTGTGGAATATCGTCATTATTCTTGTGAGTCTATGTAAATAAAGTTTCAAGATAAAAAGCACGGTTGATCGTGTTCCTGAAAGAAAGAACCCACAATAACCACCGTATTGTCATACATACAAAATACGTGCAGTGTTTCTTCCAGACTTTTTTCTCCGGGGGGTGGGGGGGGGGGGCCTTGAAATTTTCGGGGGGGGGGGGGGCCTTGAAATTTTCGGGGGGGGGGCGGACACTAGTAAAAGTGTATGTTTACTATATAAAATCCATCTCGTTCGGGGTGGGGGGGGGCGGAAGACTTTCTTCCCCCGAAGAGATGCCTGGAAGAAACTCTGAATACGTGTTGTTACAATGGTTATACTGTGATTATTTGTGTGTGGGCTTACGTTATCTGTTGGTACCTTTCTACTGACCGTTCCGCGTGTCTTTAATAGGGTGTCATTGTTGAGGGAGGGAGGGAGGGGGGGGGCATCTAAGGGTATCGTTGATTCTGTCTTTCTAGTACGGAGACAAGCGTGTCAGACAGGCATGGCATATCAGCTCTGGACGAACTACTGCCATCTTGCACACTCAAACACATCACAACAGTAAACTCAGACGGCACCATCAACTGAGAATATACGGCAACTCCGGTAACTGGACACAGCGTCCACATACCACCACAAGCAAACACCAACAACAAAACGGTCACCGTCGCTGACACCAAACACCAATACACTAATGCAAGACACTGCACCAACAATCACCACTACGCTACAATCGAAAAAAAAACCAAGCGTCAAAACGTACACTGCAGTCATAGGGTTTCTAATTGGGCCACTAGAATCTTGTTCTCGTACAAGTATTTTTCAAAACAAATATTCATATTTTCATACATCGGTCCAGCATAAATGTTTTTACACGCGAAATTTTTTTTTTGATGGTGTGTAATGAGTGGGAGGGAGTGGGGGAGGGGGTGTTCAGACGGCGTGACGTCACAATTGTGCATTATAAATAAAGCAATGTTAGAAAACGAATTTTAGTCGTTATTTCACGTTTTAGAAAACTGTTTTAATAAACTGTAGTAGAAATTGATTAAGATACTATATGTTGACAAAGTCCAGATAAGGTTTTGGAAAAATATCGTATTAAGAAAAATTTAACTGAAATCCAGAGGGGGGGGGGGGGAGGGAGTTCTACGCTGAAGTGTGATGTCATTTTAGGGGGGGGGGGACTTGCTATAATTCACAGTTTCCATCACACTTTTGTGGGGGGGGGGGGGGTTGCTGATATGCCAACAATTACGTCACAAACGAAAAAAAAAATTAACAAAAGTAAACCTTCCATGAGTAACTAGGAAAAATATTTTGATAAAAGAAAAATTCACTTAGTATCATAGCACATAATATGGTGTATTGGATGGGATAGAACACGCACCTTCCGGCACGACAGCCATTCCTCATGCAGTGTTTCTTTCAGACTTTGTTCTCCGGGGGGGGGGGGGGAACTTGATATTTTCGGGGTAGGGGGTGGGGTGGTTGACATTTATCGGGGGGGGGGTGCGGACACTAGTAAAAGTGTATGTTTACTATATAAATTCCATCTCGTTCGGGGGGGGGGGGCGGTAGACTTTATATATATATATATATATATATATATATATATATATATATATATATATATATATATATATATATATATATATATATATATATATATATATATATATATATATATATATATATATATATATATATATATATATATGCGTGTGTGTGTTAAATAGCATATTGAACATAACATGTTTTCCTCAGTAGATTTTGCAGTTGCAGCCGCCCCCCCCCCCCCCCCCCAAGAGATGCCTGGAAGAAACTCTGTCCTCATGTCCGCTCGACCTCACACCTTCTTGCCATGTAGGGTATTTTTACATTAAATCTAGCAAAAACGGTTTCGACTGTGAATAGCCCTAATACGGCTATTCTCTTTTTTTCTTTAAAGGGAAGTAATTCTATTTGAAAATCATTGCAAGAGAAACAACTACTACTTCTAAGCCGGTTTGATCCAGAAAAGTAAAACCTTGGAATTTAGAAAATTTATCTTCTTAAAATGTGTATATAATCAGTAATTTGACTTTTAAAAGTAAAGCCTCTTTTAAAACTAGAAATATTATTACTAGTTTATGATTGGCTTATTTAGTATTAAGGTTCGTAACAATATACGACGCAGTAAGTTAGTGTTTGAAAAATATATTAAAGAATGAGAAATCACACATGTTAATTACGTAGCTATGTAGTGTACTATAGATCTAGAATATTATTTGAGCCGCCTGAAAATCAGGCTGACATGTAAATAGTAAATGCCCTTTTTAAAACAAATCATACGTAGACACAGAGGTGTCGACTATCAATGACGTCATACTCGTAGGGGGAGGGGGGATTCGTTATTTTGTGACGGTGTGAGTTATGAGGGGGAGGGGCTGGATTAGGTGGTGCGACGTCACACTATTGCATTATGAAAAAGCAATGTTAGAAAACGAACTTTAGCCATTATTTCGCGTTTTAGAAAACGGTTTTAATAAATTGTAATAGGAATTGATTAAAATACAAGCAAATCTATATATATAATTCTCTTCTTCGAGCCGTTAGAAAACAAGCTGCAAACGCTCTCCCTACCTCCCCACCCCTACATGGTTTTAGTGAGCTGTGTTCACTCTAAATGTTTACAAGCAGAGCCAACGATTTTAAACGTAGGGGAGGGGGGGGGGGGGAGGGAAGGAGGGGGGGGGGGGTTATGGTCCTTAACGAGCTACTTATAGTGTTTTAAAGAAATATTTTCAGTGTCAGCGTTGGTACTGTCGAATTCACAAATTATGAATTATTGAAAACGAGCCGGCCCGCGGCATAACATACGCCGCTATTTAATTGTTGTTTTTTCTACTTTTCAGTAATTCATAATTTGTGAATTCGACAGTACCAACGCTGACACTGAAAATATTTCTTTAAAACACTATAAGTAGCTCGTTAAGGACCATAACCCCCCCCCCCCCCTCCTCCCCCCCCCCCCCCCCACGTTTAAAATCGTTTCAAACTAAATTATCTGCCCCTAATAGCCGTCACTAAACCAAACTCCACGAAGGTAAACATAGCGTGAACCACAGCTCACTAAGATCATGTAGGGGTGGGGATGTTAGGGAGCGCGCTTGCAGCTTGTTTTCTAACGGCTCGAAGAAGAGAATTATATATATAGATTAGAAACAACTAAATAGCGGCGTATGTTATGCCGCGGGCCGGCTCGTACTCTATATTGACAGAGTTCAGACAAGATTTAAAAAAAAATATATAGTACGAGCTGACCCGCAGCGTATCATACGCCGCTATTTAGTTGTTTTATTTTCTACTTTTCAGTAATTCATAATTTGTAAATTCTACAATACCAATGCTGCCACTGAAAATATTTGTTTTAA
>NW_026734224.1:2500-7500 GCF_028476545.2 Physella acuta
TTCTTCAGTGTAGCGCGCGTGCGGCCCCGGACATCTAAGGGCATCACAGACCTGTTATTGCTCAATCTCGTGTGGCTAAACGCCACTCGTCCCTCTAAGAAGTTGCGCCGGCGCATCGAGGAACCGGCGAACTATTTAATAGGCTAGAGTCTCGTTCGTTATCGGAATTAACCAGACAAATCGCTCCACCAACTAAGAACGGCCATGCACCACCACCCACCGAATCAAGAAAGAGCTATCAATCTGTCAATCCTTACAGTGTCCGGACCGGGTGAGTTTTCCCGTGTTGAGTCAAATTAAGCCGCAGGCTCCACTCCTGGTGGTGCCCTTCCGTCAATTCCTTTAAGTTTCAGCTTTGCAACCATACTTCCCCCGGAACCCAAAACCTTTGGTTTCCCGGAGGCCGCCCGCAGAGTCATCGAAGCAACTCCTGCGGATGGCCAGGTGGCATAGTTTATGGTCAGAACTACGACGGTATCTGATCGTCTTCGCGCCTCTGACTTTCGTTCTTGACTAATGAAAACATTCTTGACAAATGCTTTCGCAGTAGTTCGTCTTGCTGCGATCCAAGAATTTCACCTCTAACGCAGCAATACGAATGCCCCCCGTTTGTCCCTGTTAATCATTACCTCCAATTCCGAAAACCAACAAAATAGAACCGAGGTCCTATTCCATTATTCCATGCACCATTATTCAGGCAGCGAGGCCTGCTTTGAACACTCTAATTTTTTCAAAGTAAACGCGTCGGCCACCCGGGACGCTCAGTGAAGAGCACCCGCGGGAGAGAGCCGACAGACGGTAGGGCAGGAGATACGGGCAGTGAGCCGGCGCGAGCCGGACCGCCCGCCTGCGCCTGAGATCCAACTACGAGCTTTTTAACTGCAACAACCTTTAATATACGCTATTGGAGCTGGAATTACCGCGGCTGCTGGCACCAGACTTGCCCTCCAATAGATCCTCGTTAAAGGGTTTAAAGTGTACTCATTCCAATTACGGGGCCTCGAAAGAGTCCCGTATTGTTATTTTTCGTCACTACCTCCCCGTGCCCGGGAGTGGGTAAGTTGCGCGCCTGCTGCCTTCCTTGGATGTGGTAGCCGTTTCTCATGCTCCCCTCTCCGGAATCGAACCCTGATTCCCCGTTACCCCGTTACAAACATGGTAGGCATATCACGTACCATCGACATTTGATAGGGCAGACATTTGAAAGATGCGTCGCCGGCGCGAGGCCATGCGATCAGCACAAAGTTATCCAGAGTCACCAAATGGGACGACGCAACCCCTTGCGAGGCCGCGCCGATTGGTTTTGAACTAATAAAAGCGCTCTTCCCGATAAAGGTCGGAGCTATCGATTGCATGTATTAGCTCTAGAATTGCCACAGTTATCCAAGTAGGATCGTGTCATCTAAGGAACCTCGACTGATTTAATGAGCCATTCGCGGTTTCACCATGGGACAGTGTGAACTTAGACATGCATGGCTTAATCTTTGAGACAAGCATATGACTACTGGCAGGATCAACCAGATAGCTATCGTTTGCGAGACGTTTTTTCCACAACACATCGCGGGACGGGAGACAACGCTCTAGCGAGAGAACGGATCCCGGCATTCCCGGATTTTTTCACATCGGACCGCTCACATTTCCCCCTTCACCGTAAACACGGCGTCGCCGGGAAATCTCTCGATTTGCATCGAGCCGACTGCGTTTTGCAGACCCGTCGCCCGTTCCGAGGGCTGGGCCAGTGCGAGACTTTTATCGAGCCACCAATACTGCTTGGTTGCGTTAGCACTGCGCGTCGCCGCTGGCTTCACGCTACGGACACGTACTTTTACCTTCACTGGCGCGACCTGCGCGCCGAGCCCGCATTTTACCGGGAAGCTAGTCGGGAGACTGAGCCACGCACGGTCAGATCGGGCACATGTCGCTGGCTGCGAGGGAGCGCGGATCCTAGCGTCACATAGAGGCTTCACCGACACTCACCTCCACAATAGTAGATACAGACCGTTTTAACCGCCGTATTTCTGCCCATACCTCTAGTGTTAAACCGAAAAATCGGGTACATAGTCTCGGGGAGGACCGGGGTGCCGCCCCATGAGGGGAGCCCGCACGGAGGGCGCCGGGGGTGCCGCGACCCGGGGGGCGGCGCGGGGGTGTCGGGGCGCATCTACGGGGCTCACTCGCGCGGGCGCCACACTTCCGGGGGGCGCCCCAGGTGGGGTGCCAACTTTGGCGCCCCCGACTAAGGGGCCGCCCCCACTGCGGTTACACGCTTTACGACCACCCCACCCGCGTTCCCCACCCCAGGGGGCATGCGAATCACCCGCCAGGGGCGTTCTGGGACCGAGGGCGCCGCTCCGGCACAAGGGGGAGCCAAAACGCCCCGAGTTCCCCCGCGGCCACCTCGACACCTGGGCGGGCGGCGAGGGGTGTCCTGCGATCGGGGTGGGGAGCTCTACCAGAATCACCCGCCAAACTTCACCGGGGGCGTCTCCCGGCGCCCCTGCGCTCGGGTGACGAACAGCGCCCCGGGCTATCCCGGGCGCCCTATGGCGTCCACCTTCGATCGGAAGGGTGATCTCGACTCGGGCTGAGGCGGGCCACAACAATCCGCGGTCACATCGGAGCCGTCCAGGCTAACGAGGCCCCGGCTCACGGGTAACCCATGGGGCTGGACCGGGAGTCCGCCGTTAAAGAAGAAAGAAATGTAGTGCAAACCAGAACCAGTTTTTTTTATTTATTTTATAACTCGACTAATAATCGTCACAAAATTATAAACTTGGTACCTACGGATAGCCCTGGGCCCAACCTAATACAGGATGTCCATAACTATGCGCTAATTAAATAATTAATGGGTATTAAGGTCGGTCTTAGTAAATTGCTATATAAAGTCTAAGACCAGAACCAGTATTTTAAATTTATTTTATAACTCGGCTCCTAATTGTCACAAAATTTAAAAATTGGTACCTATGGATAGCCCTCGGCCCTACCTAATACACCGTGTCCATAACAATGTGGTAATTAAATATTTACTGGGCGTTAGGGTCGGTCTTAGTAAATTGCTATATAAAGTCTATATAAAATTTTACGAATTTAAAAAAAAAATTCCTACCGTCAAAAATAGCGACGCCTAGACCACCACACCTGTTCTGACGTTAAATCCTACTTGCACACACGTGTGGGAATAGATTAGATATCATCTAGAGATAGAATTCCTAATTATTTAATTAAAATAGAGACTCTAGATTTAATAGTTGTGTCATAGTTACATTAAGTCGAATTAGCGAAGCGGAGGCGGGAACTAGATTCTAGATCTAACACTTCGATTGCGATGAAAAAAAAATAGCTTTATTTTAAGGCCGACAAGGCAAATACGGTTTAATTAATATTAAAGAAATAAGTCCGAACACCTACCTTAAGCGAATCATCTACACAACACATGACTAGAAATAATACACGTCCACACGAAGAGCGATTGAAACGGTGACTGCAACGGTGAAAACTTGTACGACGGAAACATGGCGCCTAGGTTATGCCTACTTCCGGTCTGATGAAAATTTTTAATTCATTTTAAATTTTGCGCTCTATTTCGTCCGCGCTTGTCCACTTAAACTCTACAGAAAAGATAGTCTATATAAAAATAATTCCTAGAAGACAATTTTATGAGAGATCACCCACATTTATTTACCCTGCCTGTCTACCTTAGGGTTAGAGTTTGAATTTTTCTAGATTCAAGCCAAATATGCCGTGTCGATTAAACGACGACGTACATAACAGAGCGAAGACAATGAATGGTTCCTTAATTAACTATAATTACGGTCCTAATACAACTACAATTCACCATAGTACTAATATGTATGTGTATTGTTGTTTTGGGAGTTCTGTCATTACATTTTAAATTATAAAAAAAACGGGTTTACGATACACTTCATTACGCCGCCGATCGTGGTTTTAGATTTAAATTTGGTCGGATTCGGTTTATTATTAATTTATATAATACTTTATACATACTTTAATTCATTAAATACATTTATCTATGTATTTATTTCATTAGTTAAGTATTTGTTTAACTAAAAATTATCAATTTAAGGCATAACAATTACAGAAAACGATTGTATTTGAGATAAGTCTTATCGAACCATTTAGTAGCTGGGTCGGTTTATTATTAATTTATCTAATACTTTATACATACTTTCACTCATTAATTACATGTATATATGCATTCATTAAATCATTTAAGTATTTATTTCATCAAAAAGTATCGATTGAAGGCATAACACTGATAGAAAACGATTGTATTTGAGATAAGTCTTATCGAACCATTTAGTAGCTGGTTCGCGGGTCGGTTTTATTCCTTAACTCTAGATTTAAGTCTATCGTGTTTAATTTCAATTTAATTTATCACAACTTTTAGATTTTGTACTAGATTAAGCTACATTGAAGCTTATTTTTCACTATTTAATCAATAGAGGATATTATATAATATTTTTAAGTCTAATATTACGCAGCCGTTTGTTAAATCTAGTTTTACAACGACGACTCGCGCGATTTCGGTTTGGTTTTAAAACTTAAGTTCATTGATTCTTAAAATATATATTCCAGTTAGAATAGAACTGAATACGTACCACATGATGTATACACACGTTTGGGTTATTTATTTATTTTAAATTTAGTTTATTATGACCGATCGTAATTAACTTTGGCGATACCGGGCTGATATGTCTTATCGACCGGAAAACTACTGTCCCTTCGGTCGACTAGTTGGTCTTAGACGGCATTACCGAGGTTTGAAAACTCTTACACCGTGTTTTTATTTTCACATAGATCCTATATTTTGATACCAGTCATTCGTTTAAGTTTAAATTAGAAAAACGTGAAATGTAGTTTATTGGAAACACTAATGTTTTTAATTTTGTACAAAATAAATTTTTATTCGTTTCAGGTAAACGGCGGGATGAGAAAAATCTGCTTTCTACAACACATACATTGGTTAAGAATATAAAGTG
>NW_026734224.1:15000-17500 GCF_028476545.2 Physella acuta
TAGCGAGAGAACGGATCCCGGCATTCCCGGATTTTTTCACATCGGACCGCTCACATTTCCCCCTTCACCGTAAACACGGCGTCGCCGGGAAATCTCTCGATTTGCATCGAGCCGACTGCGTTTTGCAGACCCGTCGCCCGTTCCGAGGGCTGGGCCAGTGCGAGACTTTTATCGAGCCACCAATACTGCTTGGTTGCGTTAGCACTGCGCGTCGCCGCTGGCTTCACGCTACGGACACGTACTTTTACCTTCACTGGCGCGACCTGCGCGCCGAGCCCGCATTTTACCGGGAAGCTAGTCGGGAGACTGAGCCACGCACGGTCAGATCGGGCACATGTCGCTGGCTGCGAGGGAGCGCGGATCCTAGCGTCACATAGAGGCTTCACCGACACTCACCTCCACAATAGTAGATACAGACCGTTTTAACCGCCGTATTTCTGCCCATACCTCTAGTGTTAAACCGAAAAATCGGGTACATAGTCTCGGGGAGGACCGGGGTGCCGCCCCATGAGGGGAGCCCGCACGGAGGGCGCCGGGGGTGCCGCGACCCGGGGGGCGGCGCGGGGGTGTCGGGGCGCATCTACGGGGCTCACTCGCGCGGGCGCCACACTTCCGGGGGGCGCCCCAGGTGGGGTGCCAACTTTGGCGCCCCCGACTAAGGGGCCGCCCCCACTGCGGTTACACGCTTTACGACCACCCACCCGCGTTCCCCACCCCAGGGGGCATGCGAATCACCCGCCAGGGGCGTTCTGGGACCGAGGGCGCCGCTCCGGCACAAGGGGGAGCCAAAACGCCCCGAGTTCCCCCGCGGCCACCTCGACACCTGGGCGGGCGGCGAGGGGTGTCCTGCGATCGGGGTGGGGAGCTCTACCAGAATCACCCGCCAAACTTCACCGGGGGCGTCTCCCGGCGCCCCTGCGCTCGGGTGACGAACAGCGCCCCGGGCTATCCCGGGCGCCCTATGGCGTCCACCTTCGATCGGAAGGGTGATCTCGACTCGGGCTGAGGCGGGCCACAACAATCCGCGGTCACATCGGAGCCGTCCAGGCTAACGAGGCCCCGGCTCACGGGTAACCCATGGGGCTGGACCGGGAGTCCGCCGTTAAAGAAGAAAGAAATGTAGTGCAAACCAGAACCAGTTTTTTTTATTTATTTTATAACTCGACTAATAATCGTCACAAAATTATAAACTTGGTACCTACGGATAGCCCTGGGCCCAACCTAATACAGGATGTCCATAACTATGCGCTAATTAAATAATTAATGGGTATTAAGGTCGGTCTTAGTAAATTGCTATATAAAGTCTAAGACCAGAACCAGTATTTTAAATTTATTTTATAACTCGGCTCCTAATTGTCACAAAATTTAAAAATTGGTACCTATGGATAGCCCTCGGCCCTACCTAATACACCGTGTCCATAACAATGTGGTAATTAAATATTTACTGGGCGTTAGGGTCGGTCTTAGTAAATTGCTATATAAAGTCTATATAAAATTTTACGAATTTAAAAAAAAAATTCCTACCGTCAAAAATAGCGACGCCTAGACCACCACACCTGTTCTGACGTTAAATCCTACTTGCACACACGTGTGGGAATAGATTAGATATCATCTAGAGATAGAATTCCTAATTATTTAATTAAAATAGAGACTCTAGATTTAATAGTTGTGTCATAGTTACATTAAGTCGAATTAGCGAAGCGGAGGCGGGAACTAGATTCTAGATCTAACACTTCGATTGCGATGAAAAAAAAATAGCTTTATTTTAAGGCCGACAAGGCAAATACGGTTTAATTAATATTAAAGAAATAAGTCCGAACACCTACCTTAAGCGAATCATCTACACAACACATGACTAGAAATAATACACGTCCACACGAAGAGCGATTGAAACGGTGACTGCAACGGTGAAAACTTGTACGACGGAAACATGGCGCCTAGGTTATGCCTACTTCCGGTCTGATGAAAATTTTTAATTCATTTTAAATTTTGCGCTCTATTTCGTCCGCGCTTGTCCACTTAAACTCTACAGAAAAGATAGTCTATATAAAAATAATTCCTAGAAGACAATTTTATGAGAGATCACCCACATTTATTTACCCTGCCTGTCTACCTTAGGGTTAGAGTTTGAATTTTTCTAGATTCAAGCCAAATATGCCGTGTCGATTAAACGACGACGTACATAACAGAGCGAAGACAATGAATGGTTCCTTAATTAACTATAATTACGGTCCTAATACAACTACAATTCACCATAGTACTAATATGTATGTGTATTGTTGTTTTGGGAGTTCTGTCATTACATTTTAAATTATAAAAAAAACGGGTTTACGATACACTTCTATTACGCCGCCGATCGTGGTTTTAGATTTAAATTTGGTCGGATTCGGTTTATTATTAATTTATATAATACTTTATACATACTTTAATTCATTAAATACATTTATCTATGTATTTATTTCATTAGTTAAGTATTTGTTTAACTAAAAATTATCAATTT
>NW_026734224.1:27500-30000 GCF_028476545.2 Physella acuta
ACACACGTGTGGGAATAGATTAGATATCATCTAGAGATAGAATTCCTAATTATTTAATTAAAATAGAGACTCTAGATTTAATAGTTGTGTCATAGTTACATTAAGTCGAATTAGCGAAGCGGAGGCGGGAACTAGATTCTAGATCTAACACTTCGATTGCGATGAAAAAAAAATAGCTTTATTTTAAGGCCGACAAGGCAAATACGGTTTAATTAATATTAAAGAAATAAGTCCGAACACCTACCTTAAGCGAATCATCTACACAACACATGACTAGAAATAATACACGTCCACACGAAGAGCGATTGAAACGGTGACTGCAACGGTGAAAACTTGTACGACGGAAACATGGCGCCTAGGTTATGCCTACTTCCGGTCTGATGAAAATTTTTAATTCATTTTAAATTTTGCGCTCTATTTCGTCCGCGCTTGTCCACTTAAACTCTACAGAAAAGATAGTCTATATAAAAATAATTCCTAGAAGACAATTTTATGAGAGATCACCCACATTTATTTACCCTGCCTGTCTACCTTAGGGTTAGAGTTTGAATTTTTCTAGATTCAAGCCAAATATGCCGTGTCGATTAAACGACGACGTACATAACAGAGCGAAGACAATGAATGGTTCCTTAATTAACTATAATTACGGTCCTAATACAACTACAATTCACCATAGTACTAATATGTATGTGTATTGTTGTTTTGGGAGTTCTGTCATTACATTTTAAATTATAAAAAAAACGGGTTTACGATACACTTCATTACGCCGCCGATCGTGGTTTTAGATTTAAATTTGGTCGGATTCGGTTTATTATTAATTTATATAATACTTTATACATACTTTAATTCATTAAATACATTTATCTATGTATTTATTTCATTAGTTAAGTATTTGTTTAACTAAAAATTATCAATTTAAGGCATAACAATTACAGAAAACGATTGTATTTGAGATAAGTCTTATCGAACCATTTAGTAGCTGGGTCGGTTTATTATTAATTTATCTAATACTTTATACATACTTTCACTCATTAATTACATGTATATATGCATTCCTTAAATCATTTAAGTATTTATTTCATCAAAAAGTATCGATTGAAGGCATAACACTGATAGAAAACGATTGTATTTGAGATAAGTCTTATCGAACCATTTAGTAGCTGGTTCGCGGGTCGGTTTTATTCCTTAACTCTAGATTTAAGTCTATCGTGTTTAATTTCAATTTAATTTATCACAACTTTTAGATTTTGTACTAGATTAAGCTACATTGAAGCTTATTTTTCACTATTTAATCAATAGAGGATATTATATAATATTTTTAAGTCTAATATTACGCAGCCGTTTGTTAAATCTAGTTTTACAACGACGACTCGCGCGATTTCGGTTTGGTTTTAAAACTTAAGTTCATTGATTCTTAAAATATATATTCCAGTTAGAATAGAACTGAATACGTACCACATGATGTATACACACGTTTGGGTTATTTATTTATTTTAAATTTAGTTTATTATGACCGATCGTAATTAACTTTGGCGATACCGGGCTGATATGTCTTATCGACCGGAAAACTACTGTCCCTTCGGTCGACTAGTTGGTCTTAGACGGCATTACCGAGGTTTGAAAACTCTTACACCGTGTTTTTATTTTCACATAGATCCTATATTTTGATACCAGTCATTCGTTTAAGTTTAAATTAGAAAACGTGAAATGTAGTTTATTGGAAACACTAATGTTTTTAATTTTGTACAAAATAAATTTTTATTCGTTTCAGGTAAACGGCGGGATGAGAAAAATCTGCTTTCTACAACACATACATTGGTTAAGAATATAAAGTGAAATATAGTTGTACAAACACCGTCTCTACTTAGCAGCTTAGCCTCTACGGCAATGCCGCGTCTTTACACTGGGCGAGCTTGAGACTGGAAAACTCTCGATCACTCTACGCGGGAATGCCGCTAAGTCGAGGCGGTCTGATCGGCAACCCATCAAACTTCAGCTCATCTATTTTTTTTTTATTTTTCACAATTTTTTTAAAATTCGGGTAAACGGCGGGATGAACTCAACCAAATTTTTCAATTGGGTTTTTAATATCCACGTACATTCAGCGCAAAGTGAAATGTAGTTTTAATGTATTTAAACATAGAACAACCACCGTCATTCGCCAGCTCTGTTAGACTAACGACTCGCCGCTTCGCATCCTCGGTGGAACGGGCGACCTCTCGATCACTTGCGGCCACAGTACGGCAATGCCGCAAAATAAAGTCGGTTTGATCGGTGAACTGCCACTCGCACGATGAAACTTTGAGACATTTTTTTTCGGACTTTGAAAATTTTCAAAGTCCGACCGAATGACGAAAAGTGAAATGTAGTGCAAAACTTTGAATAAAAAAAAAAAGAAACAGGCGCATGAGACGACACGTCGTCCCATGCCATTGCCTGTCTCTCTTCGATGGACGACGGCGACGCAGCGCTTTTCCAGTCACTCAGTGGTGGGTCACCG
>NW_026734225.1:0-18351 GCF_028476545.2 Physella acuta
AGGTTGCAAAAAAATTGAATGCAGGACAAAGTTTAAAAAATAAAGATATTCATACATGATAAATTTTTAAAGGTCTATGTGTCTAGGTATAGACTCTATGCAAGTTTGTGATTGTTTTATTTCTAGCCTACTCGCCGCCTTTTGTCAAAGAAAGACACACATACATGTTTCTACTGTACGACATAGGATCTGTCGACATCCTTGTAAACGACGCCAGCAAGTCTATCTGCACTTTTAGACAATTTTATCAGTCTATCGGGCACCACGTAGCAGCAAGCCAGCTGCATATCACGAAAAAACCAAGTGGACACGGAACCAGACCGAGTGGCCGAACTGCTGGAGCACTGCCCAGTCGATGACAGCTTTGTGATCGGTAGTAGTTTTTTATTCATTATTCTTAAAGTAAGCCCTGATGGAGTGGGGGGGATCACTACTGTCTACCCTCCTAGGCTTGTCTAATAACTGTCCGGTCAGTGCAACCGTGGTAAAACCACGGTGGTTAAATCTTAACCTTGGACTAGATAAGAAACACCAAAAAAACTTTAAAATTTATATTACAAAAATGGAACCAATCTTTTAAGAAAAGATATAAAATAGAATAAAAAATCAAGAAACAAAACTAGGCGAAACAAAACATACCAAACAAAACTCAACAAAACATACAAAACATACAAAACACAGAATATTATGAACCTTCGATGACTCGGATAGTCAAGGCTCTTAACACACAGACAACCTTCCTATCCCATCTGGCAATCGAAACGCTATCTAATATCCGCACCAAACACACATGTCATATAAACAAAACAACAAACAAAACATTACATATCAAACTATACATACAAAACAACACTAACATACAAAACACTACATAGAAAACACCCGGTTGCAAAAGCTACCTCGCTGGAAAAGGGGGGGGGGGGGAGAGATGTCAATGTGTTATGTTGTTATGTTGTCGTGATTTCACTGTGTCATATTGTCATCATGTCGTGATGTCACTGTGTCATGTTGTCGTGATGTCACTGTGTCATGTTGTCATGATGTCATTGTGTCATGTTGTCGTGATGTCACTGTGTCATGTTGTCGTGATGTCACTGTGTCATGTTGTCATGATGTCACTGTGTCATGTTGTCATGATGTCACTGTATCATGTTGTCATGATGTCACTGTGTCATGTTGTCGTGATGTCACTGTATCATGTTGTCATGATGTCACTGTGTCATGTTGTCGTGATGTCACTGTATCATGTTGTCGTGATGTCACTGTGTCATGTTGTCGTGATGTCATTGTGTCATGTTTTCGTGATGTCACTGTGTCATGTTGTCGTAGTGTCATTGTGTCATGTTGTCGTGATGTCACTGTGTCATGTTGTCGTGATGTCACTGTGTCATGTTGTCGTGATGTCATTGTGTCATGTTTTCGTGATGTCACTGTGTCATGTTTTCGTGATGTCACAGTGTCATGTTGTCGTAGTGTCATTGTGTCATGTTGTCGTGATGTCACTGTGTCATGTTGTCGTGATGTTACTGTTTCATGTTGTCGTGATGTCACTGTGTCATGTTGTCGTGATGTCACTGTGTCATGTTGTCGTAGTGTCATGGTGTCATGTTGTAGTGTCATTGTGTCACGGTGTCATGTTGTCGTGATGTCACTGTGTCAAGTTGTCGTGATGTCACAGCGTCATGTTGTCGTGATGTCACTGTGTCATGTTTTCGTAATGTCACTGTGTCATGTTGTCGTGATGTCACAGTGTCATGTTGTCGTGATGTCACTGTGTCATGTTGTCATGATGTCACTGTGTCATGTTGTCATGATGTCACTGTATCATGTTGTCATGATGTCACTGTGTCATGTTGTCGTGATGTCACTGTATCATGTTGTCATGATGTCACTGTGTCATGTTGTCGTGATGTCACTGTATCATGTTGTCATGATGTCACTGTGTCATGTTGTCGTGATGTCACTGTGTCATGTTTTCGTGATGTCACTGTGTCATGTTGTCGTAGTGTCATTGTGTCATGTTGTCGTGATGTCACTGTGTCATGTTTTCGTGATGTCACTGTGTCATGTTTTCGTGATGTCACTGTGTCATGTTGTCGTAGTGTCATTGTGTCATGTTGTCGTGATGTCACTGTGTCATGTTGTCGTGATGTTACTGTTTCATGTTGTCGTGATGTCACTGTGTCATGTTGTCGTGATGTCACTGTGTCATGTTGTCGTAGTGTCATGGTGTCATGTTGTAGTGTCATTGTGTCACGGTGTCATGTTGTCGTGATGTCACTGTGTCATGTTGTCGTGATGTCACTGTGTCAAGTTGTCGTGATGTCACAGCGTCATGTTGTCGTGATGTCATTGTGTCATGTTGTCGTGATGTCACTGTGTCATGTTGTCGTGATGTCACAGTGTCATGTTGTCGTGATGTCACTGTGTCATGTTGTCGTGATGTCACAGTGTCATGTTGTCGTGATGTCACTGTGTCATGTTGTCGTGATGTCACTGTGTCATGTTGTCGTAATGTCATTGTGTCATGTTGTCGTAGTGTCATTGTATCACAGTGTCATGTTGTCGTGATGTCACTGTGTCATGTTGTCGTGATGTCATGTTGTCGTGATGTCACAGTGTCATGTTGTCGTAGTGTCATTGTATCACAGTGTCATGTTGTCGTGATGTCATGTTGTCGTGATGTCACAGTGTCATGTTGTCGTGATGTCACTGTGTCATGTTGTCGTGTTGTCACTGTGTCATGTTGTCGTAGTGTCATTGTATCACAGTGTCATGTTGTCATGATGTCATGTTGTCGTGATGTCACTGTGTCATGTTGTCGTAATGTCACTGTGTCAAGTTGTTGTGATGTCACAGCGTCATGTTGTCGTGATGTCATTGTGTCATGTTTTCGTAATGTCACTGTGTCATGTTGTCGTGATGTCACAGTGTCATGTTGTCGTGATGTCACTGTGTCATGTTGTCGTGATGTCACTGTGTCATGTTGTCGTAATGTCATTGTGTCATAATGTCGTAGTGTCATTGTATCACAGTGTCATGTTGTCGTGATGTCACTGTGTCATGTTGTCGTGATGTCATGTTGTCGTGATGTCACAGTGTCATGTTGTCGTAGTGTCATTGTATCACAGTGTCATGTTGTTGTGATGTCATGTTGTCGTGATGTCACAGTGTCATGTTGTCGTGATGTCACTGTGTCATGTTGTCGTGATGTCACTGTGTCATGTTGTCGTAATGTCATTGTGTCATGTTGTCGTAGTGTCATTGTATCACTGTGTCACGTTGTCGTGATGTCACTGTGTCATGTTGTCGTGATGTCACTGTGTCATGTTGTCGTAGTGTCATTGTATCATGTTGTCGGGATGTCACTGTGTCATGTTGTCGTGATGTCATGTTTTCGTGATGTCACAGTGTCATGTTGTCGTAGTGTAATTGTATCACAGTGTCATGTTGTCGTGATGTCACTGTGTCATGTTGGCGTGATGTCACTGTGTCGTGATGTCACTGTGTCATGTTGTCGTGATGTCACTGTGTCATGTTGTCGTGTTGTCACTGTGTCATGTTGTCGTAGTGTCATTGTATCACAGTGTCATGTTGTCATGATGTCATGTTGTCGTGATGTCACTGTGTCATGTTGTCGTAATGTCACTGTGTCATGTTGTCGTAATGTCATTGTGTCATGTTGTCGTAGTGTCATTGTATCACAGTGTCGTGTTGTCGTGATGTCACTGTGTCATGTTGTCGTGATGTCACTGTGTCATGTTGTCGTGATGTCACTGTGTCATGTTGTCGTAGTGTCATGGTGTCATGTTGTAGTGTCATTGTATCACGGTGTCATGGGCCATATCAACATATCCAGTTATGTTTCCGTGTACCAACATACTTTATTTAAATGTAGGAAAAGGATCTGGTACACCAACAGAAGCACCAACAGAAGCACCAGCACCGACAGAAGCACCAGCACCGACAGAAGCACCAGCACCAACAGAAGCACCAGCACCGACAGAAGCACCAAAAGAAGATACATCAGGTAAGGAGGTAATGGAAGGCTATAGAGTGAGTGTAGGGGCTATTACAAAGTTCTGTGCTGGATAGCTAAACTCAAAATTTAGGGGCCTATTCCTAAGGTTGAATATTTATGTTTTAAACTTCAGTTTGTAATATTAAGTGTTACCTGTGGAGGTTTACATTGTTTTAAGGGTTAACTGTTGAGGTTTACATTGTTTTAAAAGTTAACTGTGGAGGTTTACATTGTTTCAAGTGTTAACTGTGGAGGTTTACATTGTTTTAATGGTTAACTGTTGAGGTTTACATTGTTTTAAGGGTTAACTGTGGAGGTTTACATTGTTTTAAGGGTTAACTGTGGAGGTTTACATTGTTTAAGTGTTAACTGTGGAGGTTTACATTGTTTTAAAGGTTAACTGTGGAGGTTTACATTGTTTTTAGTGTTAACTGTGGAGGTTTACATTGTTTTAAAGGTTAACTGTGGAGGTTTACATTGTTTTAGGCTTAACATTTCAGAGCTTGATCGAGTGCTATATATAGCAAACGGCCTTCGGGCAAGTGGCATTCGGGCATTTGTCCCATTCGGGCAAGTGTCCATTCGGGCATTTGTCGCATTCGGGCAAGTGTCCATTCGGGCATTTGTCGCATTCGGGCAAGTGTCCATTCGGGCGTTTGTCGCATTCGGGCAAGTGTCCATTCGGGCATTTGTCGCATTCGGGCAAGTGTCTTTCGGGAAAACGTCCGGCTCCCATATAGCCAACCATTTCTCTATGATGCATTTGACAGCCCAGATTTGCATATATGACTAAAATATTACAAATATTTAAAAGAAAATATTTTGAAACATCAAGTTTTTAAATGCAGTGAAAATAAGAAAATAATAAAAAACAAGTTGCTCATGAGATGACTTGTCGTGTTGTCACTGTGTCATGTTGTCGTGATGTTACTGTGTCATGTTGTCGTGATGTCACTGTGTCATGTTGTCGTGATGTCACTGTGTCATGTTGTCGTGATGTCACTGTGTCATGTTGTCGTGATGTCACTGTGTCATGTTGTCGTAATGTCACTGTGTCATGTTGTCATGTTGTCGTGGTGTCACTTGTCATGTTGTCGTGGTGTCACTTGTCATGTTGTCGTGATGTCACTGTGTCATGTTGTCGTGATGTCACTGTGTCATGTTGTCGTGATGTTACTGTGTCATGTTGTCGTGATGTCGCTCATGAGATGACTTGCTGCGACAAAAAACATTTCAAACCCGCCGGTTGCTTGCATCCCCTGACAGTTATCTGCCCCTAATTGGGTCATGGCCGACGCGAAGACTAGAAATGAACCAACCGGGACAGTGGACCGTTGAAAACACGCTGTTCCAATCATCGCTTGAAATTTGTTACTAAATTTAGAAATTTTAAATTTAATGACTAGTTTTCTATTTAATTGATATTCATGCATTGCCAATGAAGAACTATCTAGAAAGTTTGAATGAAATTGCTGCATTAGAAGTAAGTCAAAATTGAGTTCCATGATTTTTCTTTCTAGTTACAAATATTTTGCTTAGTTAAAAACTAAGTAAAAGCTTGTCAATATTTTTCTTTCATTTTGGAAGCTATCACCTGATGTGAATCATTTCTTGCACATGACAAGTGCTAACCTTTCTCATATTGCAAATAGCTGGAGCAACGAGAAAACCCAACAACTGCCTGGGACAACAAATTGACGAGCAAACAGGACATTGTAGGAGAGGTTGTCTGGCCACATTTTGGAAGGAGGACTGTAAAACTGGTAGGTGTAGATTGGTCATGCTTGAGTGGTTTATGTAAAGCTAGAGTGTAGATTGGTCCTGCTTGAGTGCTTTATGTAAAGCTGGGGTGTAGACTGGTCATGCTTGTGTGGTTTGTGTAAAGCTGGAGGGTGTAGACTGGTCATGCTTGAGTGCTTTATGTAAAGCTGGGGTGTAGACTGGTCATGCTTGTGTGGTTTGTGTAAAGCTGGAGGGTGTAGACTGGTCATGCTTGAGTGGTTTATGTAAAACTGGTAGGTGTAGATTGGTCATGCTTGAGTGGTTTATGTAAAGCTAGAGTGTAGATTGGTCATGCTTGTGTGGTTTGTGTAAAGCTGGAGGGTGTAGACTGGTCATGCTTGAGTGCTTTATGTAAAGCTGGGGTGTAGACTGGTCATGCTTGTGTGGTTTGTGTAAAGCTGGAGGGTGTAGACTGGTCATGCTTGAGTGGTTTATGTAAAACTGGTAGGTGTAGATTGGTCATGCTTGAGTGGTTTATGTAAAGCTAGAGTGTAGATTGGTCATGCTTGTGTGGTTTATGTAAAACTGGTAGGTGTAGATTGGTCATGCTTGAGTGGTTTATGTAAAGCTGGGGTGTAGACTGGTCATGCTTGTGTGGTTTGTGTAAAGCTGGAGGGTGTAGACTGGTCATGCTTGAGTGGTTTATGTAAAGCTGGGGTGTAGATTGGTCATGCTTGTGTGGTTTGTGTAAAGCTGGAGGGTGTAGACTGGTCATGCTTGAGTGGTTTGTGTAAAGCTGGAGGGTGTAGACTGGTCATGCTTGAGTGGTTTATGTGAAGCTGGGGTGTAGACTGGTCATGCTTGAGTGGTTTGTGTGAAGCTGGTCCCCACGGTTTCACAGTCCTACTAGCTCCACCCTTCTCCCTAATCGCTTCACTATCGCCTCTCGTCTGATTACAAGTCCAACCTAACTGGCGCCCCGTCTGGCGCCCCGTCTGAGGCCCCGTCAGACACCCCATCTCATCCCTTCGAATAACTTGCCAGTCAGTGACTTTACCAACAGTTCAATGGTGACTACACCAACAGTTCAATGGTGACTACACCAACAGTTCATTTGGTGACGATGATTTGTCACCACTACTGTAAGGCAAAGATTGAGGCTTTTGTATGGCCGGGTATCCCATCTTGTTACTGGTTACCAGTTGTCAAGTTGTGTGCTACCATTCCCAGCAAGTTATTTGATTCTCCAGTGCTCACACACCATTGCTCACACACCATTGCTCACACACTCCAGTGCTCACACACCATTGCTCACACACCAGTGCTCACACACCAGTGCTCACACACCATTGCTCACACACCATTGCTCACACACCATTGCTCACACACCATTGCTCACACACCAGTGCTTACACACCAGTGCTCACACACCATTGCTAACACACACCATCTACTCCTCACCAAATATCTAGACATAAATTCTTACGTTGATCCAAAAGTATGTGACGTCTAGACATAAATTCTTACGTTGATCCAAAAGTATGTGACGTCTAGACATAAATTCTTACGTTGATCCAAAAGTATGTGACGTCTATACATAAATTCTTACGTTGATCCCAAAGTATGTGACGTCTAGACATAAATTCTTTCGTTGACCTACTCTAGCGTGTGGCTATTGTGCTGGTATTGGGTCATGTGATCAAAGGACAGGCTACTGCACAAGTGGCTGTAAGGACGGGTATGAAGGTTCGGATTGTAACAGTGAGTTTCTTAAATTTTAACTTTTGTCTGACCAAGGTCCCACTGAGGTAACTTATAAAACATTTCTCTGACCACGGCTCCGCAGGTAACTTATAAAACATTTCTCTGACCACGGCTCCGCAGGTAACTTATAACATTTGTCTGACCACGGCCCCGCAGATAACTATATAGTACACAACACGTGTGGCGTCATTGATTGTAGAATAAAAAGGAGAATTAAAAATCGAAAGTCGAAAATGTTACACACTACTAATACTGTCGTCTTCAATATGATTCGCATGCCAAATCTTCCGATTTTAGAATATGAAGAAATGAACTATTTCATTCAAATTTGATTTAGATCTAGAATCTAAAGCTCTTTAATCAGTTGAAACATTTAATATGTCCGTCCGTCCGTCCGTCCGTCCGTCCGTCCGTCCGTCCGTCCGTCCATCCATCCATCCATCCATCCATCCATCCATCCATCCATCCATCCATCCATCTATCTATCTATCTATCTATGTATGTATCTGACAAGAACGCTATAGAGAAAACACAAGCAAATTAAAAACATGCATAGTTAAACGATAACGAAATATGACGTCATATTGAGCATAATAGTAGAAAAGAGTTGAAAGCCGGGAGATTGTACAAAATAATATGACGTCATTGATTCTCGAGTAAACATTGAATAAAAAGGCATTTTTTGTCTAATCTTAAAAGTGGTTTGCGTGAAGAGTTTCTTTCACACAATTCTTCGGGTAGGGACGTCTAAGCCATTCCCCCTTCCCCCAACTCAAAAGAAATTTCTTCATTGATACTCTATAATAAAATTACAGCCTAATCACTGTTTCTAATCTAAAAAGTGGTTTGCGTGCAGAGTTTCTTTCATGCAATTCTTCGAGTAGTGGCTAAGCGCGACACCAGTGTTTCTTTCAGACTTTTTCTCCCCGGAGGGGAGGACTTTTTCTAATCTAAAATGTGTTTAGCGTGCACAGTTTTTTTCATGCATCTCTTCCGGTACGGGCGAAGCCCCGCCCAGGTTCTTGCTTTAGTTTGTATGATCTATAAATGCGACCAGTGTTTCTTTCAGACATTTTCCTCCCCGAAGAGGGGTGGGGGTACTTGAAATTTTCGGGGGCGGGGGTAGAATTTTCTGGGAGGGGGCGGACACTGGAAAAAGTATATAATTATATTTCGTTTAATGGGACGGTAGACATGTTTTGGGGTGTGTGTGGGGGGGAGGGGGGCTGAGCCCCCTCCTCCCAAGTAGAGTTGCCTGAAAGAAACTCTAAATGCGACTTTTGTCATGAATGAGATTAGGTGCATGGTTTAGGGATATGCCTATGACTATATTTTGTATAAATTAAAGTACCGATTCTGGATAAAAATTCGTTTTCAATGTCATTTTTCGTTTCCGGTTAAATTGAATTAAGGTGGTGATTTTGGTTTTGGTTTTAGTTTAGAGAAAATAGACAGCACTATCAACCTAGCGCCCGTTGTATCCTTCCTCAACGGGCCATTTTTCACGTTAATACTAATAGTTTCGCTGTCTGTCTATCTATCTGTCTGACAAGAACGTTATAGAGAAAACACAAGCAAATTAAAAACATGCATAGTAAAACGGAAACGAAACATGAAGTCACATTGAGAATATAGTTGAAAATAGTATTAAGCCCGAGAGTGCACACAATAATATGACGTCATTGATTCTCGAGTAAACATTGAATTAAAATGCCAATGTTTTCTAATCTTAGGAGTGGTTTGCGTGAAGAGTTTCTTTCATACAATTATTCGGGTAGGGGCGAAGCCTTCCCCCCGGTAGAACATCAAAGATATGACGTCATCGATACTCTATAATAAAAAAAAAGACTGACATTACGGCATAATTAATGTGTATAAACCTAAAAGTGTTTTGCATTTAGAGTTTCTTTCATAGAATTCTTCGGGTAGTGGCTAAGCGCGACATCAGTTTTTCTTTCAGACCTTTTCCTCCGAGTAGAGGGGAACTTTTCTAATCTGTGCGTGCACAGTTTCTACCGTTAGTTTGTATAATCTACAAATGCGACCAGTGTTTCTTTCAGACTTTTTCATTCCCGGAGAGGAGGGGGTACTTGAAAATTTTCGGGGGCAGGGGTGGAATTTTCTGGGAGGGGGCGGAAACTGGAAAATGTATATAATTATATTTCGTTAAATTTCGTTGAATGGGACGGTAAAAGTGCTTTGGGGTGTGGGGGGAGGGAGGGTGGGGGGGCGGGGCGGAGCCCCCTATCCCCAAGTAGAGTCGTCTGACAGAAACTCTAAATGCGACTTTTCTCATGATTGAGATTAGGTGCATGGCTTAGGGGTGTGGCTACGACTGTATTTAGTATAAATGCAAGGTAACTAAGTGTAGATCAAGCTTAAATTCGATTAAAATGACGATTCTTGCTAAAAATTCGTTTTCAAAGTAATTTTTCGTTTCCGATTCAATTTGAGTGTAAGGTGGTATCTTTGGTTTTGGTTTAGAGAAAATAGACACACACTATTAACCTAGCGCCCGTTGTATCCTTCCTTAAAGGGTCATTTTTCTCGTATAAGAATATTCGAGAAAGTTTAGGGGAGTTCACTCCCGGTTTATTAAAATATAGGCCTATAACTCTCGTGTAACGGGTACCGATGGCTAGTTAATAATAAACCTCAAGGAAAGAGAAATGCAAACAGTTTCAACCTTAAGTCTTCGATGCTAAGATATATTGGAATAATTAACTCTCTGAATTTCTTCTATCCTATCAAGAATATTTATTTTAAAAACTACTGCTATAATTTATTTGTATTCAAAATAGATTTACTTAAGTCTTTAAAACGACGCGATTTTTTAAAAATCCATATTTTATTGTATTAATTTGGTCATGGTTATGCTCGGTGAGGTGGGGGGGGTGCAAATTTGTGGCCTAAGGAGATGTTACGTAACGTTAATCTCGGTCAATTTACCAACGTCATTACTCACCAGTCCAATTACTCACCAGTCCAATGTCGGGTTAGGGTTATGTAATAGATTAGAAATACAACGGAGACAGAAGCCATCAGCATGTAGCTGTCTTTTTATTCGTAAACCGGAAGAGAGAACAAACATAGATAAATACAAGGGACATCACTCAATAACAACATTATAAATATAACTAATACAAGAAGAGTGAGTTCCCTTGACTTCACAATTCTCACTATATTACAGGTTATGTAAACAATGTCGAGTTAGGAGGTGATGACTAGCGACTGAGCGCGGATTAATTTAATTAAAGCTTTTGATTCATTTTTAAACATTGTTTTTATAGAAAAAACAAAATTGTGCGTAGTATAGTAAAATTTAATATGATTTGTAATGGAGCCCCATACCTCCTCCCCCCCTACCCCCACCCCCACCCTTCATATTTGTAAAGATGAAATCTCGTGACAAAACTATTGATGTTTTAGAGCGCAAAGGTTGAAGATAAGAGTCAAGAAATGCTTGCTAACGACTGTTATTTATCATAAACACTTTGTTCTACTTATTTTTTCTTAGATGTGAAAACTATACATACGTTAAGCTACACTTTATACTAACGGGTATTTGTCCGTCCACTCAAGCCACACTTTATGTAAGCCCTGCTAGGGGTGGGGGATCTCTAAAATCTACTCTACCCTTCCCTAGGCTTATCTACTACTTATGTCCGGTCAGTGCAAGCCCGGATAAACCCAGACTGGTTAATAACCTAACCTTAGTCTAAATGATAAAAACAAAAAACTTGAACAATATAATAAAATTTATTTAACAAAAATATGGAAACAAAACTTACATAAAAATAAAACTAGATCTCTAGAATCTAGATCTAGACAAAACAATACAATTTATATACAACAAAACACCCAATTTCGGACTACATCCTAGAAAAGGGAAAAAATGACACATTAATTACAATAAACAAAGTTATATACAAAGTATTAAACACAGGCTGACTGGATTACATCTCAACAGCCTGCAGGTAGTTCACACAGAACACACTCCAAAAATTACCTGGAATATTACCAGGAAACTGAGCTCTAAACTACTAGCTCAACAGACAGTTACCAGCCTAACAAATGGCTCACGTAATATAAAATCTATTAATGTCATGTGCACACCCTTAGTGACTTAGAATGAACCAAACACTCTCCTGGGGATCAACAAAGATCACCACAGGAAGTGTAAGTCCACTATAATGGCTTTAAAATAGTATAAACAGCTTACAAGTAACATAACCAAACCTGACAGTCAGGAATGAACCGTAACTGTGAGTCAGGCAACCATAACTCCACTACTTAACCCAACAGCCAGGAGTAAACCATAACTGTGGGCCAAGTATAAATAAGCATTATCCCTGGCTTAACACAAGCCCAAGGGATACAACAAAGTAACAAAATAACATAATAAACATAATAAAACTCAGAATCTGAGTCCACATGGTCTGACAAAACCACAATGGCGGTAAGAAAACAGCCACAGAAAAAAGCTTATGGCCAGCAACCAAAAATATACAGCAAAATACAGAAAATAAATATGTTTCTAACTTACCAGGTATGCAAAGAACACATACACAAAATAATAAAAACTAGATGGACGTTCTTCTGACTTGATGGTAAAAGGAACGCCTTCGTCCTTACCTCATCACTTCAGCACACCCAAAAAGAACAGAACTGCAAGCCGGAAATCGACTTTCACACACCTCACACACTACACGTAAACAAATAGTCCCTAATTCACAGATAACAAACCAAACGCCACGGAACACGTAACAGAATTATATAAAAAGACACTTAATATAAACCTTGACACAATATAAATGATATATAATAATACACTCCAGCCGCTCACATTTATATAGAGTTTCTTCTTTCTTTAAGGCATCTCCCTCAAAAGAAAATTTAACCCCCCCCCCCCCAAAAAAAAACGATTGAATTTATATAGCAACATTTGTCTCCCCCCCCCCCCCCTAAAAAGGGGAAGAAAGTCTGGAAGAAACACTGATGGAGTAACATGTTTAGTCAAATGACGTCACCTGGGATAATATGTCAGGGCAATTGACATCATGTATTTCCCATCAACAGACGAGACCGGCATACCATGGGGTGATGTACTCATCGTCTTATCAGTGTTGGCGGCCATTTTACTTGTCGTTTTCGTCGTCTATCGCGTCTTCTTCAAAAAGGCCTACTCTATGGATATATATAACGATGGTAAGTCAGGTCCATTATGTGGATGTCTATGAGGTAAGTAAGGTCTAATTTGTGGACGTGTATGGGTAATTCAGGTCTAATATCTGGATGTGTATAAGGATGGTAATTCAGGTCTAATATGTGAACGTGTATGAGGATGGTAAATCAGGTCTAATATGTGAACGTGTATGAGAATGGTAATTTAGGTCTAATATGTGAACGTGTATGAGGATGGTAATTCAGGTCTAATATGTGGACGTGTATGAGGATGGTAATTCAGGTCTAATATGTGAACGTGTATGAGGTAAGTGAGGTCTATTATGTGGATGTGCATGAGGATGGTAAGTCAGGTCCATTATGTGGATGTGCATGAGGATGGTAAGTCAGGTCTATTATGAGGACGTGTATGAGGATCTGTATCCCTAGACTGGCACTCCCCACACCAAACAAAAACCCAATCCTAACCACTGAACCTAATATGCGAACCTAACCCTAATCCTAACCACTGAACCTAATATGCGAACCTAACCCTAAACCTAACCACTGAACCTAATATGCGAACCTAACCCTAAACTTAACCACTAAACAATAATCTACTATACAGACAAGTAGCCAATGTGTACAACCTTTTCGACGTCGGTCTTTTGTCAGTCCTCGTTTGGGTTAAGGTTAGGGTTCAGGTTTAGATTAGGGCTCAGAAGGGAGGGAGGGAGGGAGGGGGGAGGGAGGGAGGGAGGGAGGGAGGAAGGGAGGGAGGGAGGGAGGAAGCGCTTTTTCTTGTTCCTTTAATGCGCAGTTTTTAGTCAGGCTACTCTATTGTATTAAAAATTTTAAGTACTGAAAAAAGAATATTCTCATATAACACTATGGGGGATTGTATGATTTAAATTAATAAATTTTTAAATACTTTAACTTTTTAAAAATATAATAGAATTTCGTTGGAAAAAAAATTGCGCACCAAGTGAACGGCAAACAATATGTGTATTATAGTGCGGAATATTAGTACTTTAAAAATTCAAACGCGTTTTTTTTTGTTTTGCTTTTTGGGATATCGGAAAAATGCGTAAAGTACTACTTCATGTATAAGAAAATACTCAAAATTTGACAGAAAGCAAAGTATCGGATCTTTTACTTATATGTAAAATTTTGTTTATCTATCTAAAACAGTATAGTTTTGCAAAAAATGTCCAAAAGTCTGTGTGTGTATGTGTGATATGCATGTTTGTGAACACGATAACTGAGTACCGTTAAAGCTAGGATGATAAAAATTTCACTTATTAATATTATATCAAATTTGTTGTTCTGTTTAAACTTTTGAGCGATTTCCAATAACCGGAAGTGGAACTTATTCTACTTTTCAATCGCTATTTCCGATTTCTCAAAAAACTAAATGAATTTATAAAGTACTAATATTCCGCACTTTTATACAGATATAGTTTACCGTTCATGTGGTGCGCAATTTTATTTTTTTTCTACGAGATTCTATTCTATTTTTAAAAGTTTAAGTAATTAATAAACCGGGAGTGATCTCCCCTAAACTTTCTCGAATATTCTTATATAAAACAACATGGGATGGGAACTCGGGCTATAGACATGATTTTTAATCCATTTTAAATACTTAAAGTTTTAAAAATAGAATAAAATCTCGTAGACAAATTAATTGCACACCAAGTGAACGCGAAATAAATAAACCGGGAGTGATCTCCCCTAAACTTTCTCGAATATTTTTATATAAAATAACAGGGGATGGGAACTCGGGCTATAGACATGATTTTTAATCAATTTTAAATACTTAAAGTTTTAAAAATAGAATAAAATCTCGTAGACAAATTAATTGCACACCAAGTGAACGCGAAATAAAAAAGCGCATAATAGTGCGCAATATTATTAGTACTTTTAAAATTTACATTAGTTTTTTGAGAAATCGGAAGTAGCGTAAATTACTACTTCTGGTCAACGGAAATTACTCAAAATTTAACAGAAGGTAGAGAATTAGATATTTTACTTACATGTGAAATTTCATTTATCTATCTGAAATAGTACTCAAGTTATAGGCTTTTGAAAAATTCAAAGTAGAAAAAGTACCACTTCCGGTTATCAGAAATCGCTCAAAAGTTGATACGGATCTACGATTTTGATAAAATACTTATATATGAAATTTCATCAACCTAGCAGTAACGGTACTCAAGTTATCGTGTTTACACACGGACACACAGACAGACACACACACACACAGACATACGGACAAGATTGCAAAATTATGTTTTTCCGTATCAGTGAGGTGTAAAACGTCGAGATTTGTAAAAATCTCGATTTTTTTTTTTGCACGATTACAATACTTTCTCTATACTACGTATATACGAGAAAGTAAAAAAGCGCATAAAAGTGCGCAATATTATTAGTACTTTTAAATATTACATTAGTTTTTTGAGAAATCGGAAGTAGCGTAAATTACTACTTCCGGTCAACGGAAATTACTCAAAATTTAACAGAAGGTAGAGAATTAGATCTTTTACTTACATGTGAAATTTCATGTATCTATCTGAAATAGTACTCAAGTTATAGGCTTTTGAAAAATTCAAAGTAGAAAAAGTACCACTTCCGGTTGTCGGAAATCGCTCAAAAGTTGATACTGATCTACGATTTTGATATAATACTTATATATGAAATTTCATCAACCTAGCTGTAACGGTACTCAAGTTATCGTGTTTACACACGGACACACAGACACACAGACACACAGACACACACACAGACATACGGACAAGATTGCAAAATTATGTTTTTCCGTATCAGTGAAGTGTAAAACGTCGAGATTTGTAAAAATCTCGATTTTTTTTTTTTTGCTCGATTACAATACTTTCTCTATACTACATATATACGAGAAAGTAAAAAGGGATTAAACTCATGTCTATATCTTGAGTTGCCATCCCTCGTAGTGTTAGTTAAGAATATTTGAGAAAGTTTAGGGGAGATCACTCCCGCTTTATTTTAAATTGTTAAATTGTTTAATTTATTTCATTGATCGCATTTAGTGATAGTTCTAGTCAGTCAAAACATGGTATTTTGCATTTATTTGACCAACATCCTAAGGGAAGCGGGTAAAAAAAATCGGAACACTAACTCTTGTTCTAGAAATCTTTTTAAAATAAATATACCCACCCCCACCCCCCACCACCAAGCACATACACAGCTGTAAAAACTGAATTAAATAACCTAAACCAGAGCTTTTTCCAGGCATCACCCCGAAGAAAGTCTGCCGCCCGCCAGAACATATTTTTTTTTAACATATTTATATATACTTTTAACATTTGAATTGAAAAACTTAAACATGTATTTTCCATTTGAATTGAATTACCTAAATATTTATTTGTGCTAGCTGGAGATCCTGAACAAGAGAAGTAAAAGGCAATGAAAGAAAATGAGAAGCACGGAGAAAATGATGAAACAGGCAGCGCTGAGATTTAGGGACGTCTATGTCTCTTTGTCTATAGTATATAAATGAATGGTCTTTAGGTCTATGTATTATTGTCTATAGGCCCATAATCTATGGTCTGTTGTGTATGGTCTATGTCAATGGTCTTAAACATTGTTTATGTATCTCTATGGTCTATGCTCTCAAAGTTAACATGGACTAACTGTAAGAGATGTTGAGGGGAAATGTTATTATTTCTGAATTTTGCATTGTTATTTTGTGAAAACAACGCTGTGTAAAAGCAATCTACTCTCATATTGGATTATTTTAATAGCTAACCCTGACCCTTAGCGTACTAATATACGGCAGCCAATCGCCCGAATAAGCTATTGCACAAATGTATTTTAAATACAGGGCCTATGTTTAATGAATTAGGATTTTATGTGTTATATTAATAAACAGATGAAGTATATGAAACAAAAAAAACAAATTGCTTTATTTAATAAATTATAATTTATTAATTAAATAAACAATTATTATTTTGAAGATGTAGCTCAAGTTCTGTCCGTCATGTTGTTCTCCATCATCTTGTGTGCTTTACTTTAAAAATTGAGAAGTCGTTCTATATTTTTAATTAAAACTGGGAAAAATTGAGAAAACGTTCTATAAATTATTTTTAATCAAAACTGGGGGGAAAATTGAGAAGTCGTTCTATATTTTTAATCAAAACTGGAAAAAATTGAGAAGTCGTTCTATATTTTTAATCGAAACTGAGAATAATTAAAAAGTCGTTCTATATTTATAATCAAAAGTGGGAAAAATTGAGAAGTCGTTCTATATTTTTAATCAAAACTGGGAAAAATTGAGAAGTCGTTCTATATTTTTAATCAAAACGGGGAAAAAGTGAGAAGTCGTTCTATATTTTTAATCAAAACTGGGAAAAATCGAGAAGTCGGTCTATATTTTTAATCAAAACTGGGAAAATTGAGAAGTCGTTCTATATTTTTAATCAAAACGGGGGGAAAAATTGAGAAGTCGTTCTATATTTTTAATCGAAACTGGGTAAAATTGAGAAGTCGTTCTATATTTTTAATCAAAACGGGGAACAATTGAGAAGTCGTTCTTTATTTTTAATCAAAACGGGGAAAAATTGAGAAGTCGTTCTATATTTTTAATCAAAACTGGGAAAAATTGAGAAGTCGTTCTATATTTTTTAATCAAAACTGGGAAAAAATTGAGAAGTCGTTCTATATTTTTAATCGAAACTGGGTAAAATTGAGAAGTCGTTCTATATTTTTAATCAAAACGGAAAAATTGAAAAGTTGTCCTATATTTTTAATCACATCTGGGAAAAATTGAGAAGTCGTTCTATATTTTTAATCAAAACTGGGAAAAATTGAGAAGTCGTTCTATATTTTTAATCGAAACTGGGAAAAATTGAGAAGTCATTCTTTATTTTTAATCAAAACTGGGAAAAATTGAGAAGTCGTTCTATATTTTTAATCAAAACTGGGAAAAATTGAGAAGTTCTATATTTTTAATCAAAACTGGGAAAAATTGCCTTCACTGTGAGATATTTTAAAAGCACGCATAACGCAAAGTAAATATGAGTTATCAAAACAAAATGATTGTGGAGAGCACCTCTCAACTTCCCTTTGTACTCAAGGGCCCTCTATAACGGTTTGAATTACTTCCAGTGGAATCGGGCTAGAGAAATAGCAGGTAAGTTTTTGGAGCAAACAGCTTATTTTTCGAGAAAACACATAAGGGCGATGGTTCCTAAAACATACCTCATTGTGAAAATATTATTTAAAATTATAATATTCCATCTTAACCGCAAACAGAAAGTTAACATAGTTAACATGCAGGTACAGTTTCGAAACTGTTATTGATTAAAAATAAGTAGTATAGAAAAAAAAATTGTATTTAAAAATAGCCATTTTTACCTAAGACGAATGGTCCCGGCCAGGCCCTGCAATGGCCTATATGAAAAATCTACATGTAATAAACATTGACTTTTTAAAGCAGCATATACCCCGCCATTGCCCGGGTTTAAGTAATATATTACTTTTCTCGTTACATTTCTATATGCAACTTTGGACGTTTGAGAAAATAACAAATAACCCCAAAACTAACTCTAATTCTAAACCCAACCTTAACCATAACTAAACACAACAAAAACTAAAATACAAACGGCAAACGCAAACGCAAACTCAACACCAACAAAACCGCAAACGCAAAC
>NW_026734226.1:15000-17500 GCF_028476545.2 Physella acuta
CGGCACAAGGGGGAGCCAAAACGCCCCGAGTTCCCCCGCGGCCACCTCGACACCTGGGCGGGCGGCGAGGGGTGTCCTGCGATCGGGGTGGGGAGCTCTACCAGAATCACCCGCCAAACTTCACCGGGGGCGTCTCCCGGCGCCCCTGCGCTCGGGTGACGAACAGCGCCCCGGGCTATCCCGGGCGCCCTATGGCGTCCACCTTCGATCGGAAGGGTGATCTCGACTCGGGCTGAGGCGGGCCACAACAATCCGCGGTCACATCGGAGCCGTCCAGGCTAACGAGGCCCCGGCTCACGGGTAACCCATGGGGCTGGACCGGGAGTCCGCCGTTAAAGAAGAAAGAAATGTAGTGCAAACCAGAACCAGTTTTTTTTATTTATTTTATAACTCGACTAATAATCGTCACAAAATTATAAACTTGGTACCTACGGATAGCCCTGGGCCCAACCTAATACAGGATGTCCATAACTATGCGCTAATTAAATAATTAATGGGTATTAAGGTCGGTCTTAGTAAATTGCTATATAAAGTCTAAGACCAGAACCAGTATTTTAAATTTATTTTATAACTCGGCTCCTAATTGTCACAAAATTTAAAAATTGGTACCTATGGATAGCCCTCGGCCCTACCTAATACACCGTGTCCATAACAATGTGGTAATTAAATATTTACTGGGCGTTAGGGTCGGTCTTAGTAAATTGCTATATAAAGTCTATATAAAATTTTACGAATTTAAAAAAAAAATTCCTACCGTCAAAAATAGCGACGCCTAGACCACCACACCTGTTCTGACGTTAAATCCTACTTGCACACACGTGTGGGAATAGATTAGATATCATCTAGAGATAGAATTCCTAATTATTTAATTAAAATAGAGACTCTAGATTTAATAGTTGTGTCATAGTTACATTAAGTCGAATTAGCGAAGCGGAGGCGGGAACTAGATTCTAGATCTAACACTTCGATTGCGATGAAAAAAAAATAGCTTTATTTTAAGGCCGACAAGGCAAATACGGTTTAATTAATATTAAAGAAATAAGTCCGAACACCTACCTTAAGCGAATCATCTACACAACACATGACTAGAAATAATACACGTCCACACGAAGAGCGATTGAAACGGTGACTGCAACGGTGAAAACTTGTACGACGGAAACATGGCGCCTAGGTTATGCCTACTTCCGGTCTGATGAAAATTTTTAATTCATTTTAAATTTTGCGCTCTATTTCGTCCGCGCTTGTCCACTTAAACTCTACAGAAAAGATAGTCTATATAAAAATAATTCCTAGAAGACAATTTTATGAGAGATCACCCACATTTATTTACCCTGCCTGTCTACCTTAGGGTTAGAGTTTGAATTTTTCTAGATTCAAGCCAAATATGCCGTGTCGATTAAACGACGACGTACATAACAGAGCGAAGACAATGAATGGTTCCTTAATTAACTATAATTACGGTCCTAATACAACTACAATTCACCATAGTACTAATATGTATGTGTATTGTTGTTTTGGGAGTTCTGTCATTACATTTTAAATTATAAAAAAAACGGGTTTACGATACACTTCATTACGCCGCCGATCGTGGTTTTAGATTTAAATTTGGTCGGATTCGGTTTATTATTAATTTATATAATACTTTATACATACTTTAATTCATTAAATACATTTATCTATGTATTTATTTCATTAGTTAAGTATTTGTTTAACTAAAAATTATCAATTTAAGGCATAACAATTACAGAAAACGATTGTATTTGAGATAAGTCTTATCGAACCATTTAGTAGCTGGGTCGGTTTATTATTAATTTATCTAATACTTTATACATACTTTCACTCATTAATTACATGTATATATGCATTCATTAAATCATTTAAGTATTTATTTCATCAAAAAGTATCGATTGAAGGCATAACACTGATAGAAAACGATTGTATTTGAGATAAGTCTTATCGAACCATTTAGTAGCTGGTTCGCGGGTCGGTTTTATTCCTTAACTCTAGATTTAAGTCTATCGTGTTTAATTTCAATTTAATTTATCACAACTTTTAGATTTTGTACTAGATTAAGCTACATTGAAGCTTATTTTTCACTATTTAATCAATAGAGGATATTATATAATATTTTTAAGTCTAATATTACGCAGCCGTTTGTTAAATCTAGTTTTACAACGACGACTCGCGCGATTTCGGTTTGGTTTTAAAACTTAAGTTCATTGATTCTTAAAATATATATTCCAGTTAGAATAGAACTGAATACGTACCACATGATGTATACACACGTTTGGGTTATTTATTTATTTTAAATTTAGTTTATTATGACCGATCGTAATTAACTTTGGCGATACCGGGCTGATATGTCTTATCGACCGGAAAACTACTGTCCCTTCGGTCGACTAGTTGGTCTTAGACGGCATTACCGAGGTTTGAAAACTCTTACACCGTGTTTTTATTTTCACATAGATCCTATATTTTGATACCAGTCATTCGTTTAAGT
>NW_026734226.1:25000-27500 GCF_028476545.2 Physella acuta
TCGCGGTTTCACCATGGGACAGTGTGAACTTAGACATGCATGGCTTAATCTTTGAGACAAGCATATGACTACTGGCAGGATCAACCAGATAGCTATCGTTTGCGAGACGTTTTTCCACAACACATCGCGGGACGGGAGACAACGCTCTAGCGAGAGAACGGATCCCGGCATTCCCGGATTTTTTCACATCGGACCGCTCACATTTCCCCCTTCACCGTAAACACGGCGTCGCCGGGAAATCTCTCGATTTGCATCGAGCCGACTGCGTTTTGCAGACCCGTCGCCCGTTCCGAGGGCTGGGCCAGTGCGAGACTTTTATCGAGCCACCAATACTGCTTGGTTGCGTTAGCACTGCGCGTCGCCGCTGGCTTCACGCTACGGACACGTACTTTTACCTTCACTGGCGCGACCTGCGCGCCGAGCCCGCATTTTACCGGGAAGCTAGTCGGGAGACTGAGCCACGCACGGTCAGATCGGGCACATGTCGCTGGCTGCGAGGGAGCGCGGATCCTAGCGTCACATAGAGGCTTCACCGACACTCACCTCCACAATAGTAGATACAGACCGTTTTAACCGCCGTATTTCTGCCCATACCTCTAGTGTTAAACCGAAAAATCGGGTACATAGTCTCGGGGAGGACCGGGGTGCCGCCCCATGAGGGGAGCCCGCACGGAGGGCGCCGGGGGTGCCGCGACCCGGGGGGCGGCGCGGGGGTGTCGGGGCGCATCTACGGGGCTCACTCGCGCGGGCGCCACACTTCCGGGGGGCGCCCCAGGTGGGGTGCCAACTTTGGCGCCCCCGACTAAGGGGCCGCCCCCACTGCGGTTACACGCTTTACGACCACCCACCCGCGTTCCCCACCCCAGGGGGCATGCGAATCACCCGCCAGGGGCGTTCTGGGACCGAGGGCGCCGCTCCGGCACAAGGGGGAGCCAAAACGCCCCGAGTTCCCCCGCGGCCACCTCGACACCTGGGCGGGCGGCGAGGGGTGTCCTGCGATCGGGGTGGGGAGCTCTACCAGAATCACCCGCCAAACTTCACCGGGGGCGTCTCCCGGCGCCCCTGCGCTCGGGTGACGAACAGCGCCCCGGGCTATCCCGGGCGCCCTATGGCGTCCACCTTCGATCGGAAGGGTGATCTCGACTCGGGCTGAGGCGGGCCACAACAATCCGCGGTCACATCGGAGCCGTCCAGGCTAACGAGGCCCCGGCTCACGGGTAACCCATGGGGCTGGACCGGGAGTCCGCCGTTAAAGAAGAAAGAAATGTAGTGCAAACCAGAACCAGTTTTTTTTATTTATTTTATAACTCGACTAATAATCGTCACAAAATTATAAACTTGGTACCTACGGATAGCCCTGGGCCCAACCTAATACAGGATGTCCATAACTATGCGCTAATTAAATAATTAATGGGTATTAAGGTCGGTCTTAGTAAATTGCTATATAAAGTCTAAGACCAGAACCAGTATTTTAAATTTATTTTATAACTCGGCTCCTAATTGTCACAAAATTTAAAAATTGGTACCTATGGATAGCCCTCGGCCCTACCTAATACACCGTGTCCATAACAATGTGGTAATTAAATATTTACTGGGCGTTAGGGTCGGTCTTAGTAAATTGCTATATAAAGTCTATATAAAATTTTACGAATTTAAAAAAAAAATTCCTACCGTCAAAAATAGCGACGCCTAGACCACCACACCTGTTCTGACGTTAAATCCTACTTGCACACACGTGTGGGAATAGATTAGATATCATCTAGAGATAGAATTCCTAATTATTTAATTAAAATAGAGACTCTAGATTTAATAGTTGTGTCATAGTTACATTAAGTCGAATTAGCGAAGCGGAGGCGGGAACTAGATTCTAGATCTAACACTTCGATTGCGATGAAAAAAAAATAGCTTTATTTTAAGGCCGACAAGGCAAATACGGTTTAATTAATATTAAAGAAATAAGTCCGAACACCTACCTTAAGCGAATCATCTACACAACACATGACTAGAAATAATACACGTCCACACGAAGAGCGATTGAAACGGTGACTGCAACGGTGAAAACTTGTACGACGGAAACATGGCGCCTAGGTTATGCCTACTTCCGGTCTGATGAAAATTTTTAATTCATTTTAAATTTTGCGCTCTATTTCGTCCGCGCTTGTCCACTTAAACTCTACAGAAAAGATAGTCTATATAAAAATAATTCCTAGAAGACAATTTTATGAGAGATCACCCACATTTATTTACCCTGCCTGTCTACCTTAGGGTTAGAGTTTGAATTTTTCTAGATTCAAGCCAAATATGCCGTGTCGATTAAACGACGACGTACATAACAGAGCGAAGACAATGAATGGTTCCTTAATTAACTATAATTACGGTCCTAATACAACTACAATTCACCATAGTACTAATATGTATGTGTATTGTTGTTTTGGGAGTTCTGTCATTACATTTTAAATTATAAAAAAAACGGGTTTACGATACACTTCATTACGCCGCC
>NW_026734227.1:0-24652 GCF_028476545.2 Physella acuta
TGTTCTTTGATTTAAAAAAAAAAGTCGAGCTGGGTCATTAGTTACTTATGGTTTCCTTTTTATTTGGTCAGCATAAAAAAATGTTGGAAGTTTATACACGCAATTTTTTTTCTTTAAAATTAATAATCAAGAAATTAAATGACTTACTCTTTGAGTTAAGGTGAATATTACAGTAAAAATACATTTTAAATCTACTTACTTGAAAGACGTCCCCAATACTTCCATTAATATTGAATTAGCATTATTTTTTACACATTATACATGATTTATATTTAGCCAGGGCATTACCTGGCCGGATCAGTTGTTTAGTATTCCAAAAGATTAACAAAAAAAAAAAAAAAAAACCTGGAATGATCTACCCTAAACTTTCTCAAATATTCTTATATAAAACAACAGGGGATGGCAACTCGGGATATAGACATGATTTTTAATCCATTTTTAATTACTTAAACTTTTTAAAATAGAACAGAATCTCGTAAAAAAAAGAACTGCACACCAAGTGAACGCAAAACAAAATTGCACATATTGTCATATTTAATGTATCTGATTTATAATTTCATACTAATACTAACAGTTTACCCTACACATCTAATTGTTTTTTAAAAAACTATATTATTGCAGATTCGGTGATTTATATATAAACACTAGCCGTCCCGGCCAGGCCCTGCTCTGGCTTCTGTGAAAAACCTTTCTGTTAAAGATTATTACCTGTGTGTTTAGTAATCATCATAAACCCGGCATTGCCCACCCAAACCACAACCAACCAAAACCTAAACAACAAAACGCAAACATAACGCTAACACAATTACAAATACAAACGAAAACAAAAACCTAACAACAAACCCAACCACAATCACAAACACCAATACAAACACAAAGAAAAAACAAACAAAAAAGCAAACGAAAACAAAAACCTTACAACAAACCCAACCACAACCACAAACACCAATACGAACACAAAGAAAAAAACAAACAAAAAAAGCAAACGAAAACAAACCAAATCCAAACGCAAAACCAACCACAAACACAAATACAAACACAAACCCAAAGAAAAAAACACAAACGAAAACGAAAAAAGAAAGAACAAAAACGAACCAAATCAAACGCAACCACTAACGCAAAACCAACCTAAACACAAAGAAAACACTAACGCGAACATAAACGCAAAGTGCTCACAGTCTAGCCCGGGGCAGAATCGCCTGTTTCAGCTTAATAATCGACTACAGTATTCCAACTTATTCATAGTCTTTTGCACTCACTTAAACGAACGTAGGTGCCAAACCAAACCAAATGAACAATTATAATACTCCAAGCGTATTCGTAAAATACCTACAACATTTGCACCTGATCAATCCCCGCTAATTATGTAAATATTTTTTTTCCCAACACCAAAACAAAGTAATAAAAAGTAAATTCTTTTCCACTAATGCAATGTTTAATAAAGGGAAGTAATTGTGTTTTCCTAATTTATCAAAGGGAAGTAAGTGCTAAAGGACTAAATATAAATAATTTTCAGACATAATTAGAATTTTTGTTATTTTTTTAAAATTGTGTTCAATGAACATGCCGACAATTATTACTATCAGTTTGAAAAATGAAAATTATTTCCCAACACTTTAAATAATAATTTTTTAACTCATAAATTTAGACTATGAGCAGGATAATAGTCTAACACTTAAATCCATCAAAGTATGTCAACGACAAACAAACTTATTTCTACATACAGAATTGAGCTTTATTTATTATATATATATATATATATATATATATATATATATATATATATATATATATATATATATATATATATATATATATATACAGCTAACACCACGGTCACCAAAGCATCTCATCCCATACCACTCCACCTCTACACGCATACCACTCCACCTCTACACCATACCACTCCCGTCCATCCGTTCGTCAATTTAAAAAATAAGTTAAAAAGAATTTGTCTATTTAAAAGAACGATTTAAATCAGTTATAAAGTTAATAAAATGTGAAAACATAATGAATTAATTCAGGCTATAATGACTATCTATTTCGTTACACTTTAGGGAATGAATAAATTTTAAAATTATAGTAAATGTCGCACACAAAAATATGGCGAAATTCCAAGATAAATAACTTCCACAGAGCTAGTCAAAAGAGGGGTCAAAGTTCACATCCACGGGCGCAACTTTGTGGCGGGAAACTTTATCGCCTCCAACATCGTGAGCGCCGTCAGCATGTGCCGTAGGACCTTGGTCATCCTGACCGGGAACTTCTGCAAGAGTCACTGGTGTAAATACGAGGTCCAGGTAGGTGGAATTATTATTGTGCTTTTCAAGTGCTTTTAAAAAATATCCTAACAGTAATTCCAGTTCTAATCTAGAACTAAACGATTAAAACCTTTTCTTTATAAGCAAAAAAATAACGTTTAGTTTTGGTTTTGCCAGTAAAAAACAATCTATTCTTAACTAAATGCGATATTTTTAAAAATAAAATGAACTGTTGGATTTAATTTAGGCGTTAATTTAAAAACAACTGAAATCTGTGTCTGATTTAAGACAAGCCTGGCACATTGTCTAGCTCTAAGGGGTGACACCACACGAAAAATGTTTTTCTTTATTATGCGAGATAATGATAATGTAACAGATTTATTTGTTAACAGTATTTATACTCAGATAAAATATAGGCCGTAGTACCTTGTCCACTTCTTGCATTAAACATGCACCCAATCCATAATTTGAAGCATCCGTTACCAGTGTTAGTGTCTTCTCAAAGTTAGGGGCAGTAAGCGTTACTTCATGTTCAAAGTACTGCTTTATTAGCTGTAAAGCATCCTGACATTCTTTAGACCAATTTATTGTTCTACTGCTGTCCTTGGTAATTAGCTGTCTTAGAGGTAGAGTTATATCTGAGTACTTGGGTATGAATTTGCTGTAGAAATTAAATAGACCCAATACACCTTTGACTTCTTTCTTGGTTTTAGGTATTTCTAAGTTGAGAATTTTATTTTTATTTCCGTCAGTAGGTCTAATTTGATTTTTGCCTACTTTGAATCCCAAAAAATCCATTTCTTCATTTGCAAATTTTAACTTTTCAGGTGCAATAGTCGCGCCATGCTCCCTTAATTTTGTTAGTACCTCTCTAACTGACTGCATATGTGTCTTGATAATGAATACATATGTCATCAACAAAATGTACTACATTCTTTATATCTGCCCAGCATTATTCTCATAAATCTGGAGAATGTTGCTGTTGAATTTACTAGGCCAAAAGGCATAACATTCCACTCAAATAATCCTTCATCAGTTGTAAACGCTGTGTAGTGTTTGGATTCCTCATCCATACCTATTTGCCAAAAACCTCGGTTTAAGTCCAGATGAGTGAAAATTGTTGAGTTCCCTATCTCTTCCAATAGTTCATTAGTATCTCTCAGTGGTTCTGCGTCTATTTTCGTGATTTTATTCAAATCTCTATAGTCACAGCAAATTCTTACTTTTCCATTCTTCTTTTTTACTATCACCATTGGTGAAGCTACAGATGAATTTGAGCGTTGTATTTTGTTAGTTTCGATCAAATGATTTAATTCTTTCTTCACTGCTTCTCTGTATGCATAAGGTACTGCATATTGTTTCTTTTTTAAATTAGCATCCTTGTTTAATTCTATGACATGAGTAATCGTTCTTGTGTAGCCAGTATCTTCAGTAATGACATCTTTGAATTCGTTCAATAACTGCTGTAGTTCTTTTCTGTACTTCAGCGGAGTAATTTGCTGGATTTCTTCTTCTGTTTGAATTATGTTCGCTAAGGTAGGTTGTTCCTCTATAATTACTACGCTAGATTGTTCTTCTATTTGACGTTTTGGCAGTTCTTCATCACGACCAACTTCCTCATTTATGTCAGTGTCATGTGTATTAATGTCCTCCATCACCTGAGTTATCTGCTCAGGCATGTTATCGTATTTCCTCAGTAGATCAACATGTACTATCTTTATTGTGCCTTTGATGTCCACAGCATAATCTACTTCGTTCACTTTCTTTTTAATCACAAATGGTCCCTGCCATAATTTGACCCCTTTCCAGGTAGGTAGCCAAACATAGACATTGTCTGTCTCCTTCAATTGCCTGAGGTATCTATTTTTGTTTTTCAATTTTCTCTGTCTACTTGCCTCTCCCTCCGCATTTTGTTGAGCAGATTGTAATCCATATACCATTTTGCTTTTTCTTTTCAGTAATGAACTCAAAAGCATCTTGTTCAGTGATTTGAGTGCCAAGTAATCTATCATTTAGCAACGAAAGCGGCCCCTCTTGGATTTTGATCCAAACATTAATTCAAATGGCGAGTACCCCGTCGCGTCATGCACTGTTCCTCTATAGGCGAACAGTATCGCCGGAATATACTCATTCCACTCCTTAGGATGATCTTCTGTAGCTTTTGCTAGCATTACCTTGAGTGTTTTATTCCACCGTTCACACATACCGTTTGCTTGCGGTCTGTAGATGGTCGAGTGTACCTGAGTGATCTTCAGCAGCTTTGTTAATGCATTAGTCACATTAGAGGTAAATTGTTTGCCGTTGTCTGACAGCAGAGTTTCAGGAAAACCATATCTTGAAAAAATGTCTAATAATGCAGAACATATAGTTTCGGATTTTATATCCCTTAGGGGTATAGCTTCTGGCCATCTGGACGCCATGTCTATTAAAGTTAGAATAAATCTGTGACCTTTTTTTGATGCAATTGGTAGAGGTCCTACTATGTCTATAGCCACTTTCTCAAACACCCTTCCTATTTTAACAGTTGGCTGTATAGGAGCAATATGTTTGCTGTGTAGATGATTTTTAGTTATACATTGCTTGCATTTACCAATGTATCTTTTCACATCCTGATGGATTCCCGGCCAGAACGAGTTGTCAAGGATTCTATTTATAGTTTTTCCTGACTCCCATGTGCCCAGCCAAAGGACTATCATGTGCTGTCTCCAAGACCTAGACCTTTCAGTGTCTCTGGAATGACTATTTGTGTCCTTTTAATGCTGTTATTCTGAAATATTCTAACCAGTATATCATTTTTTATTTCATAGCAGTGGCCTCTGTACTTTCCTTGTCGTTTATTGATGTTATTCATCAGTTTTTTTGTGACTTCATCCTCTTTTTGTAGCCTTGCCATGTGAATGTAGGATGTTTACTACGACACTTTGTTTCTTGACTGTGATTGTACTTATACCACTTGTGACATCATAAGTAACAGTAATACAATGTAGCAACATCACTTTATTGCCTCCACTTCTGACACCATATGTAACAACATGAATTCTTTGTTGTTATTGTGGGTTCTTCAATATACTCACACGAGCAACAGTAGTTGTGAAACAATAACTTTATTTACACTTTGTACAGAGAATAATAGATCCATAGTAAATCCCATGGTCACAAGTGGTATAAGTACAATCACAGTCAAGAAACAAAGTGTCGTAGTAACATCCTACATTCACAGCCACAGTCCTCAGGTTCAAGTTCTAGCACACAACACCCGTTCACCTTTTTGCTCTCCCTTTTATTCACTACTTTCTCTCCCCTTACGTACATGAGCGATCTCACCCAAAAACATGGAAAAACACATGACGATCGCTCAAACAGTCCTTCCGCTAGCCAGGTACTCTTCATTCATGCAACTTCATGTAAAACACAATAATATAAACATATCTAATTATACAGTCTGTGACAGTATACAATCACATTTTGTAGCTCTAGCTGCCACGAAAGCCATGAAATGTTTAAATTGAAAACATTTTTTTAAAACTATGTATCTTTGTTCGCTCAATATTCAAAACAAAATCGCATTTACGATATTCACTTTGATATTTATTTTTTAACTTTTTTATGTATTTTTATATAAGAAAATATACCTAAAAAATAAGTAGACGGTTTTACATAAACTTTAATATTTTCTAAGTATTGCAGTAAAATGAAAACACAAAACTTGAAAGTAGTGTAATGCTTAAAACTTGTGCAAAGTTTTCACTTTTGTGTGACACTAGGTTAATGGGACGGCGTAGTCACATAGTCAAACTTACTAAAGGTTTTTTTTTTCCTTCAAAAAGACAGAAGTGTTAATTACGTGTAAATTGGTTTATTCTTTTATCTTAGTTTAAGGCGTACTAACCCAGTTTTTTATTAGTATTGCAATCACAATAAACAGTGTATTTTCTCACTAAAATGTATAATTTTGAAATTATAAATGAAAGCGAAATAAAAGTAAAAAAAAAAGGTGTAACCGCGTGTTTTGTTTGATCTTTTAACAATTTAACCACCAAGCCCACATCATTAGTCGATAACAGGTCGGGAAAAGTTTTAGTTTTCTAGACCTTAGTACGATAGGTCAATAGTATTAATGAATCCTTTTACTTGTTGTCATTTAAAACATTGAAGTAAGCCTTTATATGGCGGCATTGCCTTGACCGTGACGGTTGCGTTGACCGTAGTATGACCTTGACCTTTCTATTTCAGATGGCTAACATGGAGTCGGTCCACGACGGACGTCCGGTGCTGATTTTCCTGGTCAAAGAGAACATGGCGGCCAAGAACCTGGGCGAGCTCATGTCCTTCCTCCGCTGCAACACTTACATCCCCTACCCGCAGGGGGGAGCAACTCTCGGAGCGGGAGATGAAGGCCATGTGGGACAAACTGGCACAGGACCTGCGCTAGCTGTAGGACCTCAGCGAGGACATTCAGGTCTAGATCGTCTCATGGAGGACATTCAGGTCTAGATCGTCTCATAAAGGACATTCAGGTCTAGATCGTCTCATGGAACTAATACGCTGGCTGATAGTTTGGAGGACATTCATGATGTCCTATTGCTGGCCTTCCAGGATCCGCTACACCACAGTACTTGAATGGCAAATACCCCTTGACCTCTAGCAGTCATTATTTTCGTGTGCCGACAGCCATCCTTGCAAGGTTCACACAACAATGTAACTGGATATCATTTATAGCCTTGGGCATATTGCTTCATCAACCGTATAAAACGGGTCCTTCAAAGAAAAATATTGGATTACTAATCAGGCGTATCGTTTTACCACATGCGATGCCCATTAAACCAGTGATAACAAAAACAATTAAACTGTTTGGAGTTTAAATCAAAATCGATGTTATAAAGGAAAACAAAGTGTTTTTTTTTAAGCTTTGACAACTTTTTGACAGCCGCTTGACCGTTGTGTGATTTCTTATTACGGCATGGTGTCTTGTATTAATCAGGAAAAGAATTTTTCACTATAGAAAATTCTTTTTCCCCTTAAGAAAACAAATTGTAATAAATGCTGTAACTGTATAAGGTGTATTTTTTTCTTACAAATTGGTTGCAAATTATTATTTTTATTATTGTTGGCTATAAATTATTTTATTTTTTAATTTAAAAAAGAACGAGAGCCCATTAGTTTTATTGCTTCTTAAAAACATTTCTATATATCTTCCATCGATGAGAGATATGATTTTTAAAATATATATTTAGAATCAGTCGGTACAAATCTTCATAAGATCTACTCTTTGATGCTTTTCTATAAAAGTGCAGTTTTTCCGTGTGAGTCAAGCGATATGCTTTCTACAAATCTTTTTCATAAACATAAACAAAAAAACGTTATATCGGAAAAAAATGGTAATCGTAACTTGTTCCTGGAGCTATCCCATTTGTTGCAACATCAATTTTCGTTATATTATTGGATACATGTTTTATTTTTGTATTGTGGTAGGAGATTGACAAATGATTCACAAAATGGCTTCCTGTGTTATTTAACCCATGCTACTTAGATCGGCCACAGGAAGTAGACATATTAGAATTGTAAGATACAACATTAAAAATAATTTCACCGCATCATCACTATTATAGTTTAACTTATCAACCTTAGTGGTTTTTAAACTACTTAATAACTAGTTGTTTCCGCCCGTTGAGGAAAAGCTGCAACGGGGCATAATCTGCTAATTTTCTTTTATAACATTTTGACCCTTCTACTTTGAAATATGACCTGCAGATATGTAAACTATAGCTCTTTTCGGATCTTTATCTGAATCTTAAATTCCAAACTAACTCCGTCTTTGAAGAAATGACAAATTTCGACAAAGCTGAAGGTCAAGAACGTGTACACTAACTTCGGTGAGTATGTAAATCTGAAGACAAAATCGTACAGAATATGAGAATTTGTTAAACTGGAGACACTATCCTCCAAAATATGAGAGTTAGGCGACACCATCTGCCAGAACTAAAGAATCTCATCATTATTCAGGTAAATTAAAAAAAAAAACAGCACCTTTATGGTGCGGAAGGATGCTTTTTGTTACACGGTGTAGTATATCGCACTGGCATATTTATATCAAAGATTATAATAATAAAAGGAATTTGTAGAAAATAATAAATATGTATTCAGTTCATAAGAAACAACGAAGCCTCGCTTCGAAAATTAAAAAAAAAACAAGAATACCCAAAATTATAAAAAAAATGTTACTAATAATATAATCAAATGAAGTCTATCATTACCAAGTAATCTTTTTTTTTTTTTTTTTTTTTTTTTTTTGCCGTTTAATAAAAATATTCACATTTGGTTTGGAAAATACTAGCTGGCAAGTACAAACACGAGAAGATGGTGACATACATACTAGCCCTATTGGAAACGTCATATCATTGTTTCATAGTGGGCTTTATCTGTAGGTCATTGGCGTGACAATGCCTCTGTGTGTGGTTGAGGGTGTGAGGTGTGTAGGGGATCTGCTAGGTATACAGTTAGTAACATATTGTATTGTTAAGGGCATGGAATTACACCCCTCCCTATGCACTAGTCTCTATGCTGTCGCTATTCTAGAAGGTTTAACATTATTTTTATCAAGGCGGAAGTGTGTCGTGCTTGCGGATTAGCAACAAGCCAAATCATAGATTTCAATGACGATACTTTAACCCCAGGCCTTTCCTTATCTTCAACTTGGCTCTTAAACAAAAATACCAGAGGCTCTTATATAAGAAAATCCGTGTATGGCTAATAGACACAAGCGTACCATGTCAAAAGTTTTTAAAATTTTGTTTGTGTGGTCTGCGTGCGGGTTCCCTAGGCTTGTAAACTTATGCTGAACTGGATTAGGTAGCACGTACTTCAACGTAGTTTTACATCAACGCAAGATGGAGGTTATTTCATTACTTGAAAGCAAATGTAGTAAATGGAGCATCATTTTTTCAACCAACGTTTGAATAACAATAACAGCAATGGTATTGTGTTTCATGAATGCCTAAAAAGTGTGATACTTTCTGACCTAAGTATAAAAAGTCGCTTTGTCCGAGCTAGGTAAATAAAGACTGACTCTGTACAAGACCATATATGTCAGACGCTCATTCTAACATCAGCTAATAATTAAAGTGCTGTCTAAAATTTGTCTCACTCTCTCCATATTTTTACACATAATTTAAACAAAACCGTACAATTGTTTTCACTAAAACTTCTAGCTCACAGTTATTAGACCAATCGCAGTCATGATAACAAAATTCACTATCTCGTGTTTGCTCTTGGTTTTTTTGACCAATGAAGCGGGAGCATACACTTCACGTCCACCGGACATGACGTCTTCAGTTAGTGTTAACGGAAAGTCAGATTCTAAAAATTCCTGGTTGAATGACAAGTCAACCAATACAAAAAATAGCAATATACATCGTATGGCAATCCCATCTAATAACGTTGTATCGGTTAACGATGTCATGAAAAAAGACGCCGTCCTGACAAAAATGAAAAGTAATTCCTCACCAAGTCACAAACTAACAATGGACTTAGGTGTCAATAACCAAGTGACCTCTGACCTCAATAACAACAACAAAAGAGAATCTCTTCTCGAGTTGTCAAAAACACAATCATGCAATCCCAGAAGGAATTCAACTTACAGCATATATTCGGGATGTAGGTGCTACAACGAAACAAATTGCTGTGATTGCAGCGGCCTTCGACTAACATCCGTCCCTCAAAACCTACCGCCTAACATAACAAAACTTGACCTGTACAACAACGCTTTAACTGAAATACCTCCTCATTCGTTAAAAAATTACTCACGACTTAGAATATTGCATTTGAATTCAAACAACATTTCAAAGCTGAATGAAAGCTCGTTTTCGGGTCTGGAAAACTTGACGTTTCTCCGACTGGACGATAATTCCCTAGCGATGACCCCTGACACGTTTCCCGTGGGTGTCTTCAAGCCTTTGGTGTCCCTCACGGCCTTGAGGTTGAATAAAAACTTTAACTCGGCGGTAGGAGGGAACAATTTTAGTTACCCAGATTTAGCGCTATCTGACTTGAAAAACTTGAAAGCGCTTTATATAGATGGGCTGACGAATGCGTCGTTTGGAGTGGGATTCAGTAGGATGACGTCACTGGTCAACTTTACCGTAACTGGCTATCTGGATGGATACTGTAATATAATTTGTTTAAGCAACACGACATTTCAGTACCTGGGACACATCAAGGTCCTCAACCTCAGCAACTGCCACCTACGTGGGGGGCACATTGACAAGGATGCCTTCACGCCTTTGGTGAGCCTGGAGATGCTGGACATCCACTACAACGAGGACATTGGAATCAAACACCTGCAGCATATCATGCACGGGCTGAGGAACAACACGAACCTGTGGTGGCTGGACGTTAGCACCATCGAGTGGCGCTACTCCACCGGAACTCAAGTCAATGCCAGTCACGTGACCAACCTCCCCAAGTCCTTGACCACTCTCAAGGTCGCGGGGAACAGCATTGAGAAGATAGACAACGACACGTTCGACCATCTTCCCCCAAACTTAACTCTTCTGGACATCGGAAAAAACCGAATCGTGTTCGGGGTTTTCCTTGAATTTCTCCCAAAACTGACCAAACTCCAGACTTTACTGATCAACGGCGAAGACTACCTCTACGATATTCCAACATCCTACAATAAAGAATCCATCAAACATTTTCATTCCCTCCTCAAGAGGAGAAGCGTTGGAGATGACAACACGTTGGTATTCCACCTCCCACCACAACTGTCCCGGATAGAAATGGTTAACGCGGAGTTGCAGTACCGTCTGTCACGGTTGACGATAGACAGCAACAACTCCCTGACAGACCTTGTGTTGGACAGAAACTTTTTGCCTGAGCTGCAGGGTCCGTTCATCGGCTTCAATCATTTGACCACCCTCAGTATCCACTCGAGCTATGTTAGTTCCCTGGAGTGGACGTTTTTCTCTCATTTGCCGTATTTGGAGCATCTTAACCTCGGCGCAAACATTCTTGGGGATTTTTTTGACACACACCATGATGAGCTAATTTTTTCCAACTCTACACATCTGAAAACTTTAGATCTTTCCTTTAACAACATATACAATTTAAGTCTAGATGCGTTTGTCGGTCTCGAAAATCTTCAAGTTTTAGATTTGTCAAACAATCGTCTCTCTAGCTTTAATGTAAACATCACGTTTATGAATAATTTGAGAGTATTGAACCTTAGCCACACATCAGTGTCTACACTCCCTGCTCTAGTCACCAACCATATTGACTCTCTCATTAAAAAGCACGTGCCGATACAAGTGGAAATGTCCAACTGCCCTATTCTTTGCACGTGTATACAACTGCATTTCCTAACCTGGATGATTAATTCCCCTGCTTTTAAGTCGTTTGATAACTACTACTGCGCACGTAACAACATCTACACAAACTTGACCAACGGCTACAACAAAACCGTGGAGCTGCTGAACAAAGAGTGCGCATCCAACGAGAAGCTCTTCCTGTTTGTTGTTGCCGCCACGCTGCTCGTGCTGTTTGCTCTCGTCGGTCTCATGATCTTCCGCTTCAGGTGGAGCCTGCGGTACCTGTACCACGCGGCGATGCTGAACTTCCATAGACGACACGAGACAAAAGGCAACACATTTTACTATGACGTTTTTATCTCCTACGCCAACCAAGATGAACGTTTCGTCCTGGAGGTTGTCGAGCCTGGTAAGTCTTTAAGAGAAAATAATGATGAAACTTTTGGGGCAATGCCTAGCGCTTTTCTCACAGAACTAGTATTAAATAATTTTAAATTTCATTATGGAATAAGTCAGCGATTGTTTTAAGTAAGTATTACATTTGGTGACTGTTCAGGTTGTTTATATTATCTTTGGTTGGGGTTCTTTTTAAGGAAAAACAAAAGTTAGAATAAGACCGGTGCAACGCCTGGTCGGATCAGCTAATCGTTAAATAAATAAAAGATGTGATGAAGCAGCGCTCGTTATTATATCAATGTCAAACTATTGCCTACTAACAAACAGACAAATACATACACATATATGTGAATATATATATATATATATATATATATATATATATATATATATATATATATATATATATATATATATATATATATACATACATATATACGTCACGGCCCATTACATATTAATTTATATCAAATGCCAGTGAAGGACCTAGCCGGTACGGCTTGTATATATATATATACATATATATATATATATATATATATATATATATATATATATATATATATGTATATTTGTATACATCTGTATATATATGTATATATACACACACACACACACACATATATATATATATATATATATATATATATATATATATATATATATATATATATATATATATATATATATATATATATATATATGTGTGTGTGTGTGTGTGTATATATACATATATATACAGATGTATACAAATATACATATATATATATATATATATATATATATATATATATATATATATATATATGTATATATATATACAAGCCGTACCGGCTAGGTCCTTCACTGGCATTTGATATAAATTAATATGTAATGGGCCGTGACGTATATATGTATGTATATATATATATATATATATATATATATATATATATATATATATATATATATATATATATATATATATATATTCACATATATGTGTATGTATTTGTCTGTTTGTTAGTAGGCAATAGTTTGACATTGATATAATAACGAGCGCTGCTTCATCACATCTTTTATTTATTTAACGATTAGCTGATCCGACCAGGCGTTGCACCGGTCTTATTCTAACTTTTGTTTTTCCTTAAAAAGAACCCCAACCAAAGATAATATAAACAACCTGAACAGTCACCAAATGTAATACTTACTTAAAACAATCGCTGACTTATTCCATAATGAAATTTAAAATTATTTAATACTAGTTCTGTGAGAAAAGCGCTAGGCATTGCCCCAAAAGTTTCATCATTATTTTCTCTTAAAGACTTACCAGGCTCGACAACCTCCAGGACGAAACGTTCATCTTGGTTGGCGTAGGAGATAAAAACGTCATAGTAAAATGTGTTGCCTTTTGTCTCGTGTCGTCTATGGAAGTTCAGCATCGCCGCGTGGTACAGGTACCGCAGGCTCCACCTGAAGCGGAAGATCATGAGACCGACGAGAGCAAACAGCACGAGCAGCGTGGCGGCAACAACAAACAGGAAGAGCTTCTCGTTGGATGCGCACTCTTTGTTCAGCAGCTCCACGGTTTTGTTGTAGCCGTTGGTCAAGTTTGTGTAGATGTTGTTACGTGCGCAGTAGTAGTTATCAAACGACTTAAAAGCAGGGGAATTAATCATCCAGGTTAGGAAATGCAGTTGTATACACGTGCAAAGAATAGGGCAGTTGGACATTTCCACTTGTATCGGCACGTGCTTTTTAATGAGAGAGTCAATATGGTTGGTGACTAGAGCAGGGAGTGTAGACACTGATGTGTGGCTAAGGTTCAATACTCTCAAATTATTCATAAACGTGATGTTTACATTAAAGCTAGAGAGACGATTGTTTGACAAATCTAAAACTTGAAGATTTTCGAGACCGACAAACGCATCTAGACTTAAATTGTATATGTTGTTAAAGGAAAGATCTAAAGTTTTCAGATGTGTAGAGTTGGAAAAAATTAGCTCATCATGGTGTGTGTCAAAAAAATCCCCAAGAATGTTTGCGCCGAGGTTAAGATGCTCCAAATACGGCAAATGAGAGAAAAACGTCCACTCCAGGGAACTAACATAGCTCGAGTGGATACTGAGGGTGGTCAAATGATTGAAGCCGATGAACGGACCCTGCAGCTCAGGCAAAAAGTTTCTGTCCAACACAAGGTCTGTCAGGGAGTTGTTGCTGTCTATCGTCAACCGTGACAGACGGTACTGCAACTCCGCGTTAACCATTTCTATCCGGGACAGTTGTGGTGGGAGGTGGAATACCAACGTGTTGTCATCTCCAACGCTTCTCCTCTTGAGGAGGGAATGAAAATGTTTGATGGATTCTTTATTGTAGGATGTTGGAATATCGTAGAGGTAGTCTTCGCCGTTGATCAGTAAAGTCTGGAGTTTGGTCAGTTTTGGGAGAAATTCAAGGAAAACCCCGAACACGATTCGGTTTTTTCCGATGTCCAGAAGAGTTAAGTTTGGGGGAAGATGGTCGAACGTGTCGTTGTCTATCTTCTCAATGCTGTTCCCCGCGACCTTGAGAGTGGTCAAGGACTTGGGGAGGTTGGTCACGTGACTGGCATTGACTTGAGTTCCGGTGGAGTAGCGCCACTCGATGGTGCTAACGTCCAGCCACCACAGGTTCGTGTTGTTCCTCAGCCCGTGCATGATATGCTGCAGGTGTTTGATTCCAATGTCCTCGTTGTAGTGGATGTCCAGCATCTCCAGGCTCACCAAAGGCGTGAAGGCATCCTTGTCAATGTGCCCCCCACGTAGGTGGCAGTTGCTGAGGTTGAGGACCTTGATGTGTCCCAGGTACTGAAATGTCGTGTTGCTTAAACAAATTATATTACAGTATCCATCCAGATAGCCAGTTACGGTAAAGTTGACCAGTGACGTCATCCTACTGAATCCCACTCCAAACGACGCATTCGTCAGCCCATCTATATAAAGCGCTTTCAAGTTTTTCAAGTCAGATAGCGCTAAATCTGGGTAACTAAAATTGTTCCCTCCTACCGCCGAGTTAAAGTTTTTATTCAACCTCAAGGCCGTGAGGGACACCAAAGGCTTGAAGACACCCACGGGAAACGTGTCAGGGGTCATCGCTAGGGAATTATCGTCCAGTCGGAGAAACGTCAAGTTTTCCAGACCCGAAAACGAGCTTTCATTCAGCTTTGAAATGTTGTTTGAATTCAAATGCAATATTCTAAGTCGTGAGTAATTTTTTAACGAATGAGGAGGTATTTCAGTTAAAGCGTTGTTGTACAGGTCAAGTTTTGTTATGTTAGGCGGTAGGTTTTGAGGGACGGATGTTAGTCGAAGGCCGCTGCAATCACAGCAATTTGTTTCGTTGTAGCACCTACATCCCGAATATATGCTGTAAGTTGAATTCCTTCTGGGATTGCATGATTGTGTTTTTGACAACTCGAGAAGAGATTCTCTTTTGTTGTTGTTATTGAGGTCAGAGGTCACTTGGTTATTGACACCTAAGTCCATTGTTAGTTTGTGACTTGGTGAGGAATTACTTTTCATTTTTGTCAGGACGGCGTCTTTTTTCATGACATCGTTAACCGATACAACGTTATTAGATGGGATTGCCATACGATGTATATTGCTATTTTTTGTATTGGTTGACTTGTCATTCAACCAGGAATTTTTAGAATCTGACTTTCCGTTAACACTAACTGAAGACGTCATGTCCGGTGGACGTGAAGTGTATGCTCCCGCTTCATTGGTCAAAAAAACCAAGAGCAAACACGAGATAGTGAATTTTGTTATCATGACTGCGATTGGTCTAATAACTGTGAGCTAGAAGTTTTAGTGAAAACAATTGTACGGTTTTGTTTAAATTATGTGTAAAAATATGGAGAGAGTGAGACAAATTTTAGACAGCACTTTAATTATTAGCTGATGTTAGAATGAGCGTCTGACATATATGGTCTTGTACAGAGTCAGTCTTTATTTACCTAGCTCGGACAAAGCGACTTTTTATACTTAGGTCAGAAAGTATCACACTTTTTAGGCATTCATGAAACACAATACCATTGCTGTTATTGTTATTCAAACGTTGGTTGAAAAAATGATGCTCCATTTACTACATTTGCTTTCAAGTAATGAAATAACCTCCATCTTGCGTTGATGTAAAACTACGTTGAAGTACGTGCTACCTAATCCAGTTCAGCATAAGTTTACAAGCCTAGGGAACCCGCACGCAGACCACACAAACAAAATTTTAAAAACTTTTGACATGGTACGCTTGTGTCTATTAGCCATACACGGATTTTCTTATATAAGAGCCTCTGGTATTTTTGTTTAAGAGCCAAGTTGAAGATAAGGAAAGGCCTGGGGTTAAAGTATCGTCATTGAAATCTATGATTTGGCTTGTTGCTAATCCGCAAGCACGACACACTTCCGCCTTGATAAAAATAATGTTAAACCTTCTAGAATAGCGACAGCATAGAGACTAGTGCATAGGGAGGGGTGTAATTCCATGCCCTTAACAATACAATATGTTACTAACTGTATACCTAGCAGATCCCCTACACACCTCACACCCTCAACCACACACAGAGGCATTGTCACGCCAATGACCTACAGATAAAGCCCACTATGAAACAATGATATGACGTTTCCAATAGGGCTAGTATGTATGTCACCATCTTCTCGTGTTTGTACTTGCCAGCTAGTATTTTCCAAACCAAATGTGAATATTTTTATTAAACGGCAAAAAAAAAAAAAAAAAAAAAAAAAAAAAGATTACTTGGTAATGATAGACTTCATTTGATTATATTATTAGTAACATTTTTTTTATAATTTTGGGTATTCTTGTTTTTTTTTTTAATTTTCGAAGCGAGGCTTCGTTGTTTCTTATGAACTGAATACATATTTATTATTTTCTACAAATTCCTTTTATTATTATAATCTTTGATATAAATATGCCAGTGCGATATACTACACCGTGTAACAAAAAGCATCCTTCCGCACCATAAAGGTGCTGTTTTTTTTTTTAATTTACCTGAATAATGATGAGATTCTTTAGTTCTGGCAGATGGTGTCGCCTAACTCTCATATTTTGGAGGATAGTGTCTCCAGTTTAACAAATTCTCATATTCTGTACGATTTTGTCTTCAGATTTACATACTCACCGAAGTTAGTGTACACGTTCTTGACCTTCAGCTTTGTCGAAATTTGTCATTTCTTCAAAGACGGAGTTAGTTTGGAATTTAAGATTCAGATAAAGATCCGAAAAGAGCTATAGTTTACATATCTGCAGGTCATATTTCAAAGTAGAAGGGTCAAAATGTTATAAAAGAAAATTAGCAGATTATGCCCCGTTGCAGCTTTTCCTCAACGGGCGGAAACAACTAGTTATTAAGTAGTTTAAAAACCACTAAGGTTGATAAGTTAAACTATAATAGTGATGATGCGGTGAAATTATTTTTAATGTTGTATCTTACAATTCTAATATGTCTACTTCCTGTGGCCGATCTAAGTAGCATGGGTTAAATAACACAGGAAGCCATTTTGTGAATCATTTGTCAATCTCCTACCACAATACAAAAATAAAACATGTATCCAATAATATAACGAAAATTGATGTTGCAACAAATGGGATAGCTCCAGGAACAAGTTACGATTACCATTTTTTTCCGATATAACGTTTTTTTGTTTATGTTTATGAAAAAGATTTGTAGAAAGCATATCGCTTGACTCACACGGAAAAACTGCACTTTTATAGAAAAGCATCAAAGAGTAGATCTTATGAAGATTTGTACCGACTGATTCTAAATATATATTTTAAAAATCATATCTCTCATCGATGGAAGATATATAGAAATGTTTTTAAGAAGCAATAAAACTAATGGGCTCTCGTTCTTTTTTAAATTAAAAAATAAAATAATTTATAGCCAACAATAATAAAAATAATAATTTGCAACCAATTTGTAAGAAAAAAATACACCTTATACAGTTACAGCATTTATTACAATTTGTTTTCTTAAGGGGGAAAAAGAATTTTCTATAGTGAAAAATTCTTTTCCTGATTAATACAAGACACCATGCCGTAATAAGAAATCACACAACGGTCAAGCGGCTGTCAAAAAGTTGTCAAAGCTTAAAAAAAACACTTTGTTTTCCTTTATAACATCGATTTTGATTTAAACTCCAAACAGTTTAATTGTTTTTGTTATCACTGGTTTAATGGGCATCGCATGTGGTAAAACGATACGCCTGATTAGTAATCCAATATTTTTCTTTGAAGGACCCGTTTATACGGTTGATGAAGCAATATGCCCAAGGCTATAAATGATATCCAGTTACATTGTTGTGTGAACCTTGCAAGGATGGCTGTCGGCACACGAAAATAATGACTGCTAGAGGTCAAGGGTATTTGCCATTCAAGTACTGTGGTGTAGCGGATCCTGGAAGGCCAGCAATAGGACATCATGAATGTCCTCCAAACTATCAGCCAGCGTATTAGTTCCATGAGACGATCTAGACCTGAATGTCCTTTATGAGACGATCTAGACCTGAATGTCCTCCATGAGACGATCTAGACCTGAATGTCCTCGCTGAGGTCCTACAGCTAGCGCAGGTCCTGTGCCAGTTTGTCCCACATGGCCTTCATCTCCCGCTCCGAGAGTTGCTCCCCCTGCGGGTAGGGGATGTAAGTGTTGCAGCGGAGGAAGGACATGAGCTCGCCCAGGTTCTTGGCCGCCATGTTCTCTTTGACCAGGAAAATCAGCACCGGACGTCCGTCGTGGACCGACTCCATGTTAGCCATCTGAAATAGAAAGGTCAAGGTCATACTACGGTCAACGCAACCGTCACGGTCAAGGCAATGCCGCCATATAAAGGCTTACTTCAATGTTTAAATGACAACAAGTAAAAGGATTCATTAATACTATTGACCTATCGTACTAAGGTCTAGAAAACTAAAACTTTTCCCGACCTGTTATCGACTAATGATGTGGGCTTGGTGGTTAAATTGTTAAAAGATCAAACAAAACACGCGGTTACACCTTTTTTTTTTACTTTTATTTCGCTTTCATTTATAATTTCAAAATTATACATTTTTAGTGAGAAATACACTGTTTATTGTGATTGCAATACTAATAAAAAACTGGGTTAGTACGCCTTAAACTAAGATAAAAGAATAAACCAATTTACACGTAATTAACACTTCTGTCTTTTTGAAGGAAAAAAAAAACCTTTAGTAAGTTTGACTATGTGACTACGCCGTCCCATTAACCTAGTGTCACACAAAAGTGAAACTTTGCACAAGTTTTAAGCATTACACTACTTTTCAAGTTTTGTGTTTTCATTTTACTGCAATACTTAGAAAATATTAAAGTTTATGTAAAACCGTCTACTTATTTTTTAGGTATATTTTCTTATATAAAAATACATAAAAAAGTTAAAAAATAAATATCAAAGTGAATATCGTAAATGCGATTTTGTTTTGAATATTGAGCGAACAAAGATACATAGTTTTAAAAAAATGTTTTCAATTTAAACATTTCATGGCTTTCGTGGCAGCTAGAGCTACAAAATGTGATTGTATACTGTCACAGACTGTATAATTAGATATGTTTATATTATTGTGTTTTACATGAAGTTGCATGAATGAAGAGTACCTGGCTAGCGGAAGGACTGTTTGAGCGATCGTCATGTGTTTTTCCATGTTTTTGGGTGAGATCGCTCATGTACGTAAGGGGAGAGAAAGTAGTGAATAAAAGGGAGAGCAAAAAGGTGAACGGGTGTTGTGTGCTAGAACTTGAACCTGAGGACTGTGGCTGTGAATGTAGGATGTTACTACGACACTTTGTTTCTTGACTGTGATTGTACTTATACCACTTGTGACCATGGATTTACTATGGATCTATTAATTCTCTGTACAAAGTGTAAATAAAGTTATTGTTTCACAACTACTGTTGCTCGTGTGAGTATATTGAAGAACCCACAATAACAACAAAGAATTCATGTTGTTACATATGGTGTCAGAAGTGGAGGCAATAAAGTGATGTTGCTACATTGTATTACTGTTACTTATGATGTCACAAGTGGTATAAGTACAATCACAGTCAAGAAACAAAGTGTCGTAGTAACATCCTACATTCACATGGCAAGGCTACAAAAAGAGGATGAAGTCACAAAAAAACTGATGAATAACATCAATAAACGACAAGGAAAGTACAGAGGCCACTGCTATGAAATAAAAAATGATATACTGGTTAGAATATTTCAGAATAACAGCATTAAAAGGACACAAATAGTCATTCCAGAGACACTGAAAGGTCTAGTCTTGGAGACAGCACATGATAGTCCTTTGGCTGGGCACATGGGAGTCAGGAAAACTATAAATAGAATCCTTGACAACTCGTTCTGGCCGGGAATCCATCAGGATGTGAAAAGATACATTGGTAAATGCAAGCAATGTATAACTAAAAATCATCTACACAGCAAACATATTGCTCCTATACAGCCAACTGATAAAATAGGAAGGGTGTTTGAGAAAGTGGCTATAGACATAGTAGGACCTCTACCAATTGCATCAAAAAAAGGTCACAGATTTATTCTAACTTTAATAGACATGGCGTCCAGATGGCCAGAAGCTATACCCCTAAGGGATATAAAATCCGAAACTATATGTTCTGCATTATTAGACATTTTTTCAAGATATGGTTTTCCTGAAACTCTGCTGTCAGACAACGGCAAACAATTTACCTCTAATGTGACTAATGCATTAACAAAGCTGCTGAAGATCACTCAGGTACACTCGACCATCTACAGACCGCAAGCAAACGGTATGTGTGAACGGTGGAATAAAACACTCAAGGTAATGCTAGCAAAAGCTACAGAAGATCATCCTAAGGAGTGGAATGAGTATATTCCGGCGATACTGTTCGCCTATAGAGGAACAGTGCATGACGCGACGGGGTACTCGCCATTTGAATTAATGTTTGGATCAAATCCAAGAGGGGCCGCTTTCGTTGCTAAATGATAGATTACTTGGCACTCAAATCACTGAACAAGATGCTTTTGAGTTCATTACTGAAAAGAAAAGCAAAATGGTATATGGATTACAATCTGCTCAACAAAATGCGGAGGGAGAGGCAAGTAGACAGAGAAAATTGAAAAACAAAAATAGATACCTCAGGCAATTGAAGGAGACAGACAATGTCTATGTTTGGCTACCTACCTGGAAAGGGGTCAAATTATGGCAGGGACCATTTGTGATTAAAAAGAAAGTGAACGAAGTAGATTATGCTGTGGACATCAAAGGCACAATAAAGATAGTACATGTTGATCTACTGAGGAAATACGATAACATGCCTGAGCAGATAACTCAGGTGATGGAGGACATTAATACACATGACACTGACATAAATGAGGAAGTTGGTCGTGATGAAGAACTGCCAAAACGTCAAATAGAAGAACAATCTAGCGTAGTAATTATAGAGGAACAACCTACCTTAGCGAACATAATTCAAACAGAAGAAGAAATCCAGCAAATTACTCCGCTGAAGTACAGAAAAGAACTACAGCAGTTATTGAACGAATTCAAAGATGTCATTACTGAAGATACTGGCTACACAAGAACGATTACTCATGTCATAGAATTAAACAAGGATGCTAATTTAAAAAAGAAACAATATGCAGTACCTTATGCATACAGAGAAGCAGTGAAGAAAGAATTAAATCATTTGATCGAAACTAACAAAATACAACGCTCAAATTCATCTGTAGCTTCACCAATGGTGATAGTAAAAAAGAAGAATGGAAAAGTAAGAATTTGCTGTGACTATAGAGATTTGAATAAAATCACGAAAATAGACGCAGAACCACTGAGAGATACTAATGAACTATTGGAAGAGATAGGGAACTCAACAATTTTCACTCATCTGGACTTAAACCGAGGTTTTTGGCAAATAGGTATGGATGAGGAATCCAAACACTACACAGCGTTTACAACTGATGAAGGATTATTTGAGTGGAATGTTATGCCTTTTGGCCTAGTAAATTCAACAGCAACATTCTCCAGATTTATGAGAATAATGCTGGCAGATATAAAGAATGTAGTACATTTTGTTGATGACATATGTATTCATTCTAAGGATATCAAGACACATATGCAGTCAGTTAGAGAGGTACTAACAAAATTAAGGGAGCATGGCGCGACTATTGCACCTGAAAAGTTAAAATTTGCAAATGAAGAAATGGATTTTTTGGGATTCAAAGTAGGCAAAAATCAAATTAGACCTACTGACGGAAATAAAAATAAAATTCTCAACTTAGAAATACCTAAAACCAAGAAAGAAGTCAAAGGTGTATTGGGTCTATTTAATTTCTACAGCAAATTCATACCCAAGTACTCAGATATAACTCTACCTCTAAGACAGCTAATTACCAAGGACAGCAGTAGAACAATAAATTGGTCTAAAGAATGTCAGGATGCTTTACAGCTAATAAAGCAGTACTTTGAACATGAAGTAACGCTTACTGCCCCTAACTTTGAGAAGACACTAACACTGGTAACGGATGCTTCAAATTATGGATTGGGTGCATGTTTAATGCAAGAAGTGGACAAGGTACTACGGCCTATATTTTATCTGAGTATAAATACTGTTAACAAATAAATCTGTTACATTATCATTATCTCGCATAATAAAGAAAAACATTTTTCGTGTGGTGTCACCCCTTAGAGCTAGACAATGTGCCAGGCTTGTCCTTAAATCAGACACAGATTTCAGTTGTTTTTAAATTAACGCCTAAATTAAATCCAACAGTTCATTTTATTTTTAAAAATATCGCATTTAGTTAAGAATAGATTGTTTTTTACTGGCAAAACCAAAACTAAACGTTATTTTTTGCTTATAAAGAAAAGGTTTTAATCGTTTAGTTCTAGATTAGAACTGGAATTACTGTTAGGATATTTTTTAAAAGCACTTGAAAGCACAATAATAATTCCACCTACCTGGACCTCGTATTTACACCAGTGACTCTTGCAGAAGTTCCCGGTCAGGATGACCAAGGTCCTACGGCACATGCTGACGGCGCTCACGATGTTGGAGGCGATAAAGTTTCCCGCCACAAAGTTGCGCCCGTGGATGTGAACTTTGACCCCTCTTTTGACTAGCTCTGTGGAAGTTATTTATCTTTGGAATTTCGCCATATTTTTGTGTGCGACATTTACTATAATTTTAAAATTTATTCATTCCCTAAAGTGTAACGAAATAGATAGTCATTATAGCCTGAATTAATTCATTATGTTTTCACATTTTATTAACTTTATAACTGATTTAAATCGTTCTTTTAAATAGACAAATTCTTTTTAACTTATTTTTTAAATTGACGAACGGATGGACGGGAGTGGTATGGTGTAGAGGTGGAGTGGTATGGTGTAGAGGTGGAGTGGTATGGGATGAGATGCTTTGGTGACCGTGGTGTTAGCTGTATATATATATATATATATATATATATATATATATATATATATATATATATATATATATATATATATATATATATAATAAATAAAGCTCAATTCTGTATGTAGAAATAAGTTTGTTTGTCGTTGACATACTTTGATGGATTTAAGTGTTAGACTATTATCCTGCTCATAGTCTAAATTTATGAGTTAAAAAATTATTATTTAAAGTGTTGGGAAATAATTTTCATTTTTCAAACTGATAGTAATAATTGTCGGCATGTTCATTGAACACAATTTTAAAAAAAATAACAAAAATTCTAATTATGTCTGAAAATTATTTATATTTAGTCCCTTTAGCACTTACTTCCCTTTGATAAATTAGGAAAACACAATTACTTCCCTTTATTAAACATTGCATTAGTGGAAAAGAATTTACTTTTTATTACTTTGTTTTGGTGTTGGGAAAAAAAATATTTACATAATTAGCGGGGATTGATCAGGTGCAAATGTTGTAGGTATTTTACGAATACGCTTGGAGTATTATAATTGTTCATTTGGTTTGGTTTGGCACCTACGTTCGTTTAAGTGAGTGCAAAAGACTATGAATAAGTTGGAATACTGTAGTCGATTATTAAGCTGAAACAGGCGATTCTGCCCCGGGCTAGACTGTGAGCACTTTGCGTTTATGTTCGCGTTAGTGTTTTCTTTGTGTTTAGGTTGGTTTTGCGTTAGTGGTTGCGTTTTGATTTGGTTCGTTTTTGTTCTTTCTTTTTTCGTTTTCGTTTGTGTTTTTTTCTTTTGGGTTTTGTGTTTGTATTTGTGTTTGTGGTTGGTTTTGCGTTTGGATTTGGTTTGTTTTCGTTTGCTTTTTTGTTTGTTTTTTCTTTGTGTTCGTATTGGTGTTTGTGGTTGTGGTTGGGTTTGTTGTAAGGTTTTTGTTTTCGTTTGCTTTTTTGTTTGTTTTTTCTTTGTGTTTGTATTGGTGTTTGTGATTGTGGTTGGGTTTGTTGTTAGGTTTTTGTTTTCGTTTGTATTTGTAATTGTGTTAGCGTTATGTTTGCGTTTTGTTGTTTAGGTTTTGGTTGGTTGTGGTTTGGGTGGGCAATGCCGGGTTTATGATGATTACTAAACACACAGGTAATAATCTTTAACAGAAAGGTTTTTCACAGAAGCCAGAGCAGGGCCTGGCCGGGACGGCTAGTGTTTATATATAAATCACCGAATCTGCAATAATATAGTTTTTTAAAAACA